>NC_025996.2:1681139-1853248 GCF_000442705.2 Elaeis guineensis | reverse complement strand
ATCATAGGATGCCAGATATTGGCTTTGTAATGGCAGTGTCTGTTGGTTTTTTATTTATTTTATAATTCTGTTTTGTTCATCGGCAAGTGTAATACAAGTTTTGCTTGTTTGCAGCTTTTAATCATAGCCTTCTATATTATTTGGGCAGGTGATATATCGGGATTTCAAAGCATCTAACGTGCTACTAGATAAGGAATTTAGGCCAAAGCTATCAGACTTTGGCCTGGTAAGGGAAGGACCAAAGGAAGGGAACACCCATGTCTCTACAGCGGTAATGTTGCATTTTCTTTATGAAGATTATTCATTTGAATCAGTTACCTCTGCTAACTTGTTTATGTAAATTCTTCATATTAGGTCAAATGGATGTTCAGCTCAACTTGGTATGTTTTAATAGTGGTTACCTGTTTTCCCCCCCTTTTTTTATGTTTGAAAATGTGAGGTGTTAGCCCTTAATACAGATTAAAAAAAAAAAAACATACAGCTAGTCAGGAGATTCTTTGGACATGCATTTCTGATGATGATTGTGGTTCACATAAGATCTTGGAATAACTTAAAAGTACAGGTTATTTATTATACATGACTTCATAGACTTGCTGCATTCCTAGATGTAATATTGGATGTCCATAGGGTTCCTCCTTGTGTCAAAGGTAGCCCAAATAGGAATGCTTGTGAACGAGAATTTGCCAAAAAACAAACCCTAATAGGTGGGATAAAGATAAATGGTTGTGGTTATGGTTATGTCTATACATTTCCACTATAGATTGATTTGTTTGCTTGCTATGACACTAATGTTCAATAGATGGACATGCTACAGATTTGACCCTATAGTTGATCGATTTACTGTTTAAGGTACTAACTTCCACTTCAAAATGGCAACTCATGCATATATGACCATTTTTTTTAACTAGACTGTGCATACTCTCTAATGTGATAATATCTGATATAATAAATACATAGCCACCAAGAGGCATGTCGATTAGATATATATATATAGAATAGACATGATGGAAAAGGAGTTAATTGCTTGTATTATTGTTTGAAATTGTTACGTTCCAAATTCGGGACATAACAGGGCCATGCTACTGAAGGATGCCGTCTTCAATAACATGAAGCCTATCAATTATAATCAGCTAAAATCTATCATAAAAAAATATAATAAAGATTCAAATCCATCATTCGTCAAGTAATTAAACCAAGATTGATTCAAAGTATCTAAATCCGAAATCATATATATCAAACCCATATTTTAAAATTTATCAATAGTTGATTACAAGTCTATAATTATTCTATAAATTAAGATTCAGCTGTAAATCTCTAAGCTCGCTAGTGTAGACCCTCAAGCCTAGATCATCCTTCATTCCTAATCTTATTCATCTGGACAAAAAAAGAAAAAGATATGAGCTACACTAGCTTAGTAAGTAGAACCTACACTTTCTTACTAGATCAAGAATGAATTTTTTTCATGCTAATATAATATTTAGAAAATAACACATATTACAAAATAAAATATTTCAGAGTATATAATAAACAAGTCATAAAGATAATCATGCACGCGTAAATTCATGAATATTTCATAAACATGATTCGTAAATCATTCTTGTCAAATATTCGTATCATAGTTCAAAATATTGCTCATAGATATTCGTGCTAAGGTCACTTTATATCCATAACATGGTCATGTTTCTTAATTGACAGAATTCTTGTTTCAATACCGACGACTTTATATCCGTTGGCGGGGCTATGTTTCTTGTGGATGTTAACTCGGGGTGTTGACCTTCCCATAGAAATTCATTCATAGCTATTTGAGAGTCTTTGAAATCTCTATTTTTTTTAAACATACATATATACAGATGAAAAAATAATAAAATTTATGCTTCATAAACATGCTATTTTTTATAAAACATATTCATAGAATCAATGATGATAATAAAATATACTTTTCATATCATATATGCTGATCTTTATTCTATGAAAAATATGATTTCATCAATAACAGATTATTTGAATGAAAAATATTATAATTTAAAAATAAATAAAGAGTGTAAGATCTGTTCACCTCGTTTGTCCTAGATCTTCAGACTTCATTAGGAAAATCAAGTAATCCTATTTAAAATATCACAAAAATAATCAACTTCTATGCCATGAATTCAATAGAATTATATCATAAGAAAAGATGATCATTGATCGGGTGGTCGGTCTAATAGGCTGTTTGGACATCGGAGATTCAGGATCTCCTAGCTGGGGGTCAGATCTAAATGACTCAATCAAGAAATTATGGAGCACAGGTTGGATCAAGACCAAGATCAATCAACAGAGTTCATCAATAGTGGATTTCAAAGATATTAGACATGCCCGGCATGGGTTTGACATACGGCACAAATATCAAAGCAGTTTCAAGTCATTTTGTCGGGATCAACATGGATCCCTAGAAAAGGAAGACATGGTTCGATACTGGAATCTCTAGATCTTCTTAGAGAAAGAAAGTGGGTGAAGAGAGAGGAAGTAGAGATAGAATCTTCGTATTCTTCAGAAGAGGAATTCATGATCAAGATCATCATGGATTATGTCAAGATGCTCAATAGGGGTTAACAGTGATCGGATGTTACGAATTTCTAGCAAGGATCGGGTCAGGATCCGACAAATTGCATGGATATCGAGGTGATTTTGAGCCTCTTTTCCAAAAGAATTTCTTGGGTTTAAAGCAGGGGAGCATGACAACAGATACTAGGGTTCATGGATTAAGTGGAGATGAAAGAGAGAGGGTAGAGAGAGACATAAGATAGGAGAGAGAAAATTCTTTCTCTTTTCTTTTGTTTCTTTTATTTTTTTCTTTTCTTCTTTTTCTTTCTTTTCTTCGTCTCTTAGCCGAATAGGGAGGACGGGTGGTGGTTGGTGCTCCGACGGGGTGCGGCGGCATAGTTGGAGGTTCGACAGTGGACGATCGACGGCAGCGGGGCAAGGGATGGCTGGCGGCAAGTGGCCAGCCAACAAAAGAACAAGAACACTAGGAAAAATAGGGGACCTGTCTCTTTTTTTTTGTTTTTCTTATCATTGGCTGATCACTAGCGGCCAACACTTGTAGGGGAGGCAGCAAACAAGTGGAACGTCATGACTTAGGGGTACGGCACTTAGGGCGACGGCAGCAATGGCTGGAAAAAGGGGGAGAAGGCTCATCTAAAATAGGAAAAAATAGAGGTTTGTTTTTGGTGGCTTTTCCGACGAATCCGACAGTTGGCAGCTGTGCACAATGACATGAGAAGAAGGGGAAGGAAGAGAGGAAGAAGGATTCGGGCTTTTTACCTTGGTTCCGATGGATCTTTGCCCCCGATTTTCGACAGGCATGATGAGGGTATCCGTGGCTTCAATAGGAGAAATTAAGGAGAAAAGAGAGGAAGGCGGGTGATCATCGTGGACAGCTTTGGAGTAGAGAGGGAGAGATTTATAGGGCGGAGGGAGGCCAAATCCTCCTCAAAATCGGCTTCCTTTCCGATGTATTCACATGGAAGAAGACTTCCATTGGGAGTTCAATGTTTGTTTTTTTCTCTTTTTTCTTTTTTATTTTTGTTGTTTTTTTTTTATGCCCTAAGATTCGTGCAGTAGGAAAAATTTAGGGTCGGATATCACAGAAATCATAAAAAAATTAAAGGCATATGACATATTATGCTGTGGAGTGAGAGTAATGTAAAGACAAGGTACATAATTTTGCTAATATTTCATATGGCATATTATGCTGTGGAGTGAGAGTAAAGTAAAGACAAGGTACATAATTTTGCTAATATTTCATAAGGCATGTGCTTTCCCTACATGCTAGAAATTTGGGATTCAGGTTTAGTTCGGGGGGAAAAAGAGTTAACTTGTACATCAACAAAAGTTTCTCTAAAAATCTAGAGAAGAGGAGATTGAAAGTTTAACAAGATATATAGATTAAGAACATGAAGTAGATAAAATGGAATAGCTCAGAAAAGTTAAGAAAATTCACAAGCAATATATTTCCTCTTGAATATCATAAAGTTTGCTGAAATTTTTTTTTTTTTAAAAAAAGATTTTTATTAAGGTCTGGTTGTATTTCAGAGGCTATTAGAGAGCTTTTCTAAATACCATGACCAGGTTCCTACACCAACTTTATCCCGAGGATTTGTAATCATTGGTTCTCCATTTACTCCATAATATCCATTGCGTGACAAATGCTACTAGGAAAACAGAAACTTAGAAGAAATAGTGGTGTGACACATTCTCACTTTCATCCTCTGAAACTGATATTCCTAGTTTTCTTACATTTTACCAAATGTGTAGTTACAAGAGAAGTTCTTCACTTTTTTAACATTGTCTAAATTTTCATTTAACTTCTCGTGTTCCATCCTTGCTACTGTATATGCATATGTTGATAGTGGAAGGGTGTAAAATCTATGAGCTCCAGAATGTTCATTGACACTAGAGTTCCTATTCTTTGCTCTTTCAATGGTGTTTACCCTCTGTAAAACCTTACCTGGCTCTTATTTTTGCTTTCAAATTGCACAATACTATTGAAAGCAAACACCTTCTCATGTTCATCATGAACTCGTTTTGATCAGCCTGTTGGGACTTATGGGTATGCGGCTCCAGACTACATTCAGACTGGTCATCTCACAATTGAGAGTGATGTGTGGAGTTTTGGAGTAGTGTTGTATGAAATCCTTACAGGCAGGCGGACATACGAAAGAAATCGTCCGCAAAATGAACAGAAGCTTTTGGAATGGGTGAAGCAATTTCCTGCAGACAGTAGAAAGTTTAGCATGATTATGGATCCAAGACTAAGAAATCAGTATTCTCTGAAAGCTGCACGTGAAGTTGCGAAGTTAGCAAACAGTTGTCTCGTGAATAATCGGAAAGATCGTCCAAAGATGAGGGAGGTTGTAGAATGCTTGAAGCAAGCCATTCAAATGGATTCAATGAAAGAACAGGCTTCAACATCTGGCTCGGACAAGCAGAAGAGACCTGAGTCTTCAAGAAGAAGGTGACCATTTTGCTAGGCTGAGGGAAGGGATGAATATGGTCTGTAAGAGATTCTTTTTATTTTTTTCCCCCTTGTGGCAGTGCAGCTGCCTATCCTACATCTTAATATGCTTCAGAGTGCATGGAAATAATAAGGTGGAATGGATCTTATACGAGATTCTTTGAGTATGTAAATTGGAAAATATCAGCTTGCTTCTTTGAATTTTACTTTTGATGAATTGTTATTATCCTAAAATTAGTGTGCAGTCAAGATTGTACGAGAAAAAAAGAGTTATGCTTTTACTATGGGTCAATAAATCTTCAGTTCATTTAGGTTTCACCTTCCAAAAAGTATTTCAATCTACATTATGGATAATTAATGCTAGCTTTTTATAGCGAAAAGGCTTGAGATCTAAACTTGAGTTCAACCGACGGCAATTTTACTTTATAACACTTGTACTTTTTTATTGCATTTATCTTCTCAAACAACAGAAATGCAACAATGAATTATAAATAACAGCTTGAATAGCATGAGCGAGCTTTTTCGAGGAGAGACGTGGAGGTTCTTCATGTCTTGACATTCAGTTGGGTGAAGGGGAGTTCCATTATACGATATCTTGCTTCCGAACAATGTTATTTAGATTGGCCATAAGATTTCTTGCTTCCTACCAATGTCATGCAGTTAATCGGCCTATAGCTTTCTTAGAGGTCCACAACTGAACTTTTTTTCTTTTTTTCTAATTCAGTAAAAGATTCCTCGAGTGTAAAACTTCCATGTTAGTGTCCCAACATTGCACAGGGAGAAAGAAGGCTCTTATTAGAAGAATGATATAAAAAGATAAATACTATCGCGATCCCTGCACAATGACGGCACGTAGTAATAATATCCTTCAAATTATTAAAAATCTCAAATATTTGTGCTTTTCTCTTGCCATACCATATGCTATGATGCATGATGCTTTTTTTTTTTCCCATTATTTTGCCTCTTTCTCTCTCCCCCTCCCTCTCTTTCCCTTCTTTGTACTTATCTTTGGATAAACAAGTGAAAAGATACTTTTAAAAGATGAGAATTTTTTGTTGTTTTAAGAACTTTCAATAAATCTGCTGGATTTTTTTCTTTAGTTAAAAATATACTACTATTTACATTCTAGGCCAGGTTTATCCTTTTTCATTTCCACAAATTCTTCCTCTTTATTTTCAAAAAGAATATGAATTTTTTTAATTGTAGAGCTGAAATTAGATCAGAAATAGATTGGATACTAGTATATCCATATCCATACCCATATTTATTTTGTTTAATGGATACATATATGAGTATGAATATTGGTTGGATGCAAAAATTCATATCCATATTTATTATAAATAATTATGGATATAAATCGGATACTAAAAATATGGATATAAATAATGATATAAGTCAGATAATTAAATTTTATAATCATAAAATCAAAATATTGCTAGGTAGGTAGTTGATAAGTTAACATCATATTAATATGGTTATATATTATGTAAAATTTTTGGATGCTATATATAAAATTAAATAAAATTATAAATAGAATCGAATATTTGATATGGATCGGTCGTCTGTCCATATCCAAAAATATTTATAGATGAAAATAGATTCGGATGGATATTATTTGATCTATTTTCATCCTCATTTATCTTATCCAAAATAAGAGACAAGTGGTACTAGAGTTAGGCTTACTGTAACGGTATTATGGTTCAGACTAATAAACTAAAGTGGTATCTTTTTTGTTAGTCAATGTAGGATGGCTCAGATTTATATTTTTTTTTTCAATCGGATATCTCCAAAGTCAAAAAGAGACTAATTTGATAGGTGTTTTTGAGAAGAACTTAATGAGTGGTCCCTGTATGGACCGGACTTTCAAACACGTGGTCCATCTACTGCACTTGTTTTTAGTTTTCGACGCCTCTAAAGTATATACATGTCTGGCATGGTGATGGATGGGGGAGGGATCGGAAATTAAAAAAAAAAATAAAAAGCTGTCCACAACCCCGCATTACCACACGAGTTCTAAGGAGGGAATCATGCGTTAAAAAAAAAAAATATATATATATATAATTGTAATGTTTACTCAGTCGCCAGATAGCTTTGTTGTTTCCCACTTGCCGCTGTCTCCTCTCTATTTTCTGACTCAAACACTTTTTTTATCTCGTAAACCGATGATGGACCTACGCAATCTTTCCTCAAAATTGGTGTGAGAGAGAGCATTTTCGCCAAATCCATTCCAAAATGGCGTCATCAAATATTATTTTGCATTTTTCATTGGTTTGATATTTACCAGTGTGTTCAGGCATTTCATTTATCTAGAAGATGACAAGCTCCTACGCTGGCAACTTCACTGCAGTCAAAGAAGCATCCAAAAGAGTCACGAGCCGCACGGGTGAAACCTGTTGGTCCTGGGATAAGTATTACTGCAAAAAAAGAGAAATTAACAACGTAGACGATTCCCACGGTTTTGTCGCATCTATGGATTGGTGGCACGCTATTTATAGCACGGCACAGGACACGAGAGAGAGAGAGAGAGAGAGAGAGGGAGAGAGTGTGTTCTGAAGCTTAACCGTTGTTCCCTGACGACCACGAGAAACGTTAAAAAAAGGTAACTGGACACCAACAAAACCATCACGCCACCTGCAGATAACTCCCGTCAGAAACGTTAAAAAAAATAAATTTATATTTTAATTCTCAAACTAAATCAAAATTTTTAAATAATTTTTAAATTATAAAAAAATAAAATCTAATCTATGAATTATCTAAATCGATTTAATATTACCCTCGTATATGATTTTGATGATTTTTTCTTATAAAAAATTTTAATGTGACGATCTCTGATATTTATGTGAAACATTCTTTACTCGCAAGGCTTAACTAGCATTAACGTGGTTTAAAATATTTTGAATCACATCATTTTTTTTTTTTAAATTTGTTGATATAGCCAAAATTTCTAATTTCATCTTCTTTCTCAAATCTCTCACCTTCCATCTTTCTTCTTCTCATCTTCAAAATTTTCATGAAAAAAAAGAGAAAGAAAGAAATCTCCTTCCCTCCATGGCCCCATGCATCCTCCTCCTTCCTCATAATTCTTATATTAAATTTTTTATCACTCCATCTCACTGAACTCTCCTCACCTACTCCCTTCTCAAATCTCTTATTTCCTATCTTTTTTTTTGTCCCTAAAATCTCAATAGAAAAAAAAAAAAGAAAGAAAATCCTTTTCTCTTCGTGGCCCCATTCTCCTTCTTTGCTTTGTTCTTTTCTTCCACTTGTCTTCCATCGTCTATCCTAATATCTTCCACCAAGTCGACGTCAGTTTCATCATCTTCTCTTCCCAATACAAACCCTCTTTCCTTCGTGATCCTATCCTCCTCAAAGAAAAAGATTAGAAGATAATCAGAAAAGAAGAGAACACTACGGTGGTTGTCATATCAGACTTTCGGTGGTTTTCAATCACTTTCGATGAGAAAAAATTATAGAATCATATTTGAGGATAGTATTAAAATGATTCAGATAGTTCGGAGACTAAATTTTAGTTTTTTATGGTTCAGGATCATTTAAAAAATATAGCTTAATTCAAAAATCAATGATATAATTTATTCTTAAAAATAACATTAAAATGGTTCAGATAATTGGAAAGCTAAACTTTAGCTTTTTATGGTTCAGAAATTATTTAAAAAAATCATATTAATTCAGAAATCGAAAATATAATTTATTTTTTAAAATATAATTGAAAACCAACAAAATCATCATGCCATTAGGAGACAACTCTTGACGCAAACGTTTAAAAAAGGTAATTGGAAACCAACAAAACCATCATTCACTTGGAGACAACTCCTGACCCCATCAACTTTGTCCTCCGTTTGGCAGTGGAAATTATGAAGAGAACAATCTCGAAAAAGAAAAATGAAAGGATACTTTTCTCATTGTTTGAATCCTTCAAGAAGGGCAAAAAAAATTTTTTTTTTTCTATTATTTGGAAAAAAAATTATGACAAATAGAGGAAATAGTTTATAAAACTCATCAAGTTTTCTGCTATTTGATGGGGAAAATAATACACTATAAAAAGTATCCTTAAACATCATCCTTATAAGTTAGATGAAATTACAATATGTCATAAGCTCATAGCTACTGAGTTTGATTCTCAAAGGCTAAGTATGGTTAATTGGTAAAAGGAAATGTTAAGACTAGTAGATACACAAGAAGTGGAGCGGCTCTTTAGAGTTCTTCTGCTGTCACCATGAATGGGCTAGTCATTAACTCAACTGCTCCATCTACTGCTTGTTCCCTATATTTATAACTAGAATTTGCATCTTTTATAGCGCTCCAATTCCATCCACATGATTGATAGACCATGAAGTGGTGACTCCTACACTGCGAATTAATCATAAATGGAGTACGAGACCTGGTCTATGGCCAGTTTGGAGAGGACATTGATGGCCACTTCAACCAGTATTCAATGCAGGGAGACTTGAGGTTATCTGGCTATAATGATCTTTGCAATATACTCAATATTCTGGAATTATGTGAGTTGGGTCTGAGGCTTTTAGCTTCAGAAATGGAGAAAATGGCCGTAGCGGGCGATGGAGAAGCCTCAAAGAAATTCCTTCTCTCAAGAAACGACCAAAAAAAAAAAAAAGAATGTATATTGCTTTGTCCTTAAAAGCAAAGCATTGGACTCCGAAAATTTCAAGGAACAAAGTTCATTTTCCCGGACGTTCTCTTATCATCCAAACAAGCCCAACATAATCTCTTTTGGTTGCGCAAAATTCACATTAAAAAAAAAAAAAAAACATAATTAAACTCTTTTGGATGTGCAAAATTTACATCACAAAACCACCATCCGACATAACACTATGAACAACTCCAACCCAAGTTCCAAATTTTTTTTTTTTCCCCTTAAAGTAAAGTGGAAGAAGCCTCTTGGGCCACTGCTGGAGTACTCTAGGAAACTCTTCTTTACATCAGATTACTCAAGCTCCCTCGTCCCATACAAAAACCAAAAAACAAAAAGAAAGAAGAAAAAAAGATGAAAAAGGAGAATCCCTTAAAACGTGAGCTTGCTTGTTTTATGATCTCCCTCTCTCATTGTTACACATACACTAGCAGCCAGCAACCATGGCATGAACGTTCCGAGAGTTTTGACGGATGATGAGGCTTGGCTTATGCTTTATCGTTGACGACGCCGACGAAGAAGAAGAGTTTCTCATAGAAGAAGAAGAGAACTTGTTGCGGTTATTCTCCAACGCCTCGTCCATCTCCATCTGCTCCTCCCTGCACTCCTCGCTGCAAAACGGCGCGTCCCCTCTGTACATGAAGATATCATCGCCGGCAGCGATCGGCTTCTTGCAGAGAAAGCAGGTGTCAAGGAAGTGGTGGGCGTCGCCGCCGGTGGAGATGGACTTGCAGAAGAACCTGGGCCTCCACCGCCGGCCGGAAAGGGAAGGTGTGTAGGGGAAGGAGGGGTTGGCGTCGGCTTCGAGGTCGAAGGAACCAAAAATGCTGGAGGAAGCGTTGGGAGATGATGAGAAGGATGAGGAGGAGGAGGTGTCCATGCTGAGATCAAAGAAGAATGGATTCGAAAGCGTTTCTTTTGGCTTTTGGCTTTCGCTTTTGTTAGAGTGGGAAGTGGTGGTGGTTGGGATAAGGCCGGGGAAGCGAAGGTGGGGAGAGATTATAAAGAGTGGGAGAGGATTGGAGAGAGAGGGACAAATGGATAGCTTTGTTAAGCTGTGGGTGGAGGCAGGAAGCTTATGGGAAACCCGTTGGCTGGGAAAACCTGAACGCATCCGGGTTTGGGAGACTTCCGACTTTGGCTGGAAACAAAGGGCGGATGGTCCAACTTGCCAATATTTTTTGCTCCGATCTACGTCAGTGCCATTGAAGGGGGACATCTTTTTGGGAATTACCTTTTGAAAAATGTTTTCAGATCCCAATAGTACTGTGCCAGAAAATATCGTACCATGTTGCATGATATTTTATACCATAATTATTTGCTGACGCTATAAATCACATCAATTCTCTCATACCATGAGGCATGCTAATAATGCAATATTTTTAGTTTGCTAACATTGGGACATGTATCAATTTGTAATGGTAAGTATAAATAATAGTTTCAGGATTTTTTTTTTTCTGAATCTAGTTGAGTTAAAAATATCCAGAACTGACCGACAAGTTGGATGATAGGTTATATGGTAGATATTGCATGTCTTGGATGAATTTGATTTTTTTTTTTGATATATTTTTTTATTTCAAGGATTATCACTATATTTTCTTAGAGTGAATAATGTTAAACCAAAAATAATAAAAAATTAAAATATCTTATTATATATAGATATTAATTTAAAAATTATTGGATAAAAGTTATAAATCATTACTAGACTATACATCATAAGCATTGCAATATAGAATATCAACTAGAGCTTACCATCCTCGCAAGATGTTGCCAAAACCCTACTGCAAATAATCAGACTAGATTAATTGGATGAACTTTGGAGCATATAAAAAGGATCACTTAGAATTAACCAATCTCATCTTTCTGGTAGAGAAGGGTTGTCCAAGTTTGTCCTCATTAATAGGTTATAAAATAATATAATAGTTTTCATTAAAAAATAGCAATACCTCTTTAGTTGTTTGCTAGATTCATAATGTTATTTATACCAAAAGAGTCCAAACCTTTAAGTTGGATGGCAAAATGTAAAATGGAGAATATAGGTACTTTTATTTGGATGGGTGTAATCTGTTGTTCTCTTTATGGTTTTGTTTTCCTAACTTCAAAGATTGTCTTTACTCAATATGAATAGTAGATTGTACAAAAATAAAAAAAAAATAAAATTAATTTTACAACATCTTATTATGTAAATTTTAATTTTAGTTGGTTGAAGAGGCCTATGAACCACTATTAGACCATGCATCATCAACCCTAAGTCATAAGACAATAACCAATTCTCATAAAGTTAAAAAGAAAAAAAGCTCACCTCATTACCCAAACATTGCCAACACCCTTAGATTATATTTTGATCGTGGATGGTAAACCTAGATTAATTATCTAGATTAAATGGATTAATTTTAAAGCAAATTGAAGGGACAACTCTGAGTTAACCAATTCTAGCTTTTTGATGGAATATTTTATTTATCCATGTTGATCAAAATAAATGGAGAAAAGAAGGCATCAAGGTATTACCTGTATGTTAGTTTTATCTATAACCATCTTCTTTACTCATTTGACCTTTTCAACTCATATACAAATAGTTATTTGTCAAATAAAGAATATTATAGTTTTTTTTTTTTTCTTTATACTAACTCTCACAATATGTTTACATCTTGATTGAGACACCAATTTCTATGAAAATCAAGCAATTGATATATGCATACACACACGCTTCGTATACATCCTTCTTATATATGTAGGCCAATATGCACCAACATATTTTCAGAGAGCAAGTATAGAATACGAATACATTAAATCAGTCAAAATTAAGATCACGGAGGGATCAAAATTTAGATCCTTAGCGTCTAACATCCAATAACTTCAACAACTCAATTACTTGACACCCTAAAATCAATGCATAAAAAGTTATTAAATTTAATTTTAATTTATCAGTCAATACTTAATATATTAGTTGTTTTAAAATTATTTAACCTTTGTCCTTTGATATTGATGGCGACATCCAAGTATTCTAGCTCATCAGCCTAATTGCCCGCTAAAACTATGGATGCACACCAAGAGCTTCGGGCAGACAAACCATCGTCCAAATTATTGAAAGCTTGAAAGCGAAAGAAGTGACATCAGGGGAAAGTTTGGATCCGATATTTTGCCATCTCAGATCCTCTGCACATTGGAATCTCGTGACTGCCGCAAACGTATACTAATAATCCAAGTTGTTGGAACATCGGAATCTCATGACTAAAATATTATTATAGCTCAGATCGGTGGCGTCCTCGTAATTTTATCCAATCCAGGCCTCAATACTGACCTCCGCGACCGAAACAAACTGCGGAAATCCCGGTTTCCCTAACCAGCGCGACTCAGTTACGTCACTCTACTTCCCACCGGCTACCGCCGGCTTCATCGCCGTACGATCCTGGAAATTTGCCGGTCGGTTTTTCTTCCCTCCCGCACTCCGGGTGACGTCGTCGTCCTCTCGGTGAGTGTGGATTTTGTCACGTTGTTTGGACACGGTTTTCCCACGATGGGTGGGTCCCGTGCTGACTCACGTGTGGCGACACGCAATCATAGCGTACAGGTTAAAATACATGCAGAAGCGACTCAAGCACCCACGAAAACACCTACCGAGGCAAGCGGGCACCCAAAAGCCACCCCAAGTGGTTATACGAAACCTCAACATCCTTCTACCAAAAAAAAAAAAAAAACTCAACATCAATTTTGATCATGGATAGTATTCCGATGGCCGCCGCACATGGAATCAGAATTTTTAGTACGACTATTCTAATAATAAAACTAAATCAAACCATTCAATTAATATTTTAATTATTTAATATAAAAAATAGTAGACAAAATATAAAAAATGATATATAACACTAATTTCATAAATATATTTGAAAAATTGCAAAAAAAAATTGATTAAGCAAATTTAATTAGATTATTACATATTTGCCTTTATCAACGGCGATAAAAATAATTTAGAGAATAATATTAAATATTGTACTATATTTATATCGATATGATTATGCTAGTAAGGATAATTTATGCTTATTTGAAAAATAAAATATAAATAATTTAATAAAATCATGGTTGTCATTAATAAAAATTGAATTGTGAGAAATAAAAATGGTGCTTAATAAAAGATATTGATGCAAAAAATGGTGGTATACAAAGCAAAAGTGATATGAAAATGCATGTGAAGCATATATAAAAATCATGAAAAAAAATATCTATAAGAATTTAGGTGAACTTGCACTAATTTTTTAAGTAAGGATTAAATTGATCATGCTATAAATCACTTCATGAACATTGATAACATTTTTATTTTGTTTAGTATTTACTCTTTTTCTATAAAAAAAAAATAAAATCAATCATTTATCCTAACTATATATCTTGCCGCTATCTGAAAAAATTAAATGTCCTCCTCTTTTTAACTCATTTTATTAGGAGTCTAATTTATAATTTTTTTTTCTAGGCTCGAATCTTTGGGCAAATTTTTTCGAGAAAGAAGTATTAATTTTTTAATTTTATTTTTCAAAATATTCTACTTGAGTGATAAAACAAGTATGAGATAATTGTCAGCATAACTAGAACTAAATTATTTTACAAAAAAGTTATTTTGATAACTATAAAAATTTGATTTTTTTTCAGCAAAATCATCTAGATATATTTTTAAAAAACAATTGCCTCGGGCTTCCCTTTGCAGCAACTTCATCATTTTGTACTATAGTGGTATAATGATTGAAATGATCAAACTATGAGATGGTCAGATCACTAGTCACATCAGCACTATGAAAGTTAGCGGAATGATTCCTTTTGAAAGCCCATGGTATGTCATTTCATTGAAGAGACGTACCAATTAAATCTCGTGAAACCAAAAAGCTGGTACAACGCACTAGAATAAAAAAATAAAATAAGGGAAATGATCAAAGGAGTAAGGACAAGAGTTACCGAACCCATGTTCCCCTCGAATCTCTAATTTAGGAATTCAAAAATTCTAATTTTAAGATTTTTAATTTATTTATTTTTAACATCTTTCGTTCTCCGAAAGTAGTGTCAGGAAAATCGTTAGTAGGACAGGCAAGTAATCTCGAGATTGAAAAAAATAAAAAATAAAAAATAAAGACAAAAAAAATATATAAACTCTCATAAATTGGTCCAATCCCCATGAAATACACCATTTTCCTTGCGACGATATTGGATCAAGTCCAAGGATGGGAATGCCTTGTGCTACTCAAAATATTCTCTCAAATTTTGAAAAAAAAAAATATTTATGCAACTTGGATTTCTGTACCAGTTTGATATGGGAACAATACGGATAGAGTTGCAAATGGATTCTTTTACTCATTTCAATCTTACAACCGTTGAAAATTGTTACGGCCAATCGCCTCATCCGATCATCGAAGAACGTGCACCTGCAAAAACGAGAAGTCCACACTGACCGGAGGCGGCTCCGACGGGGACCCTCCGACGGTCAAGTCAGAGAGGTGACTGGGCAACAGTAAAATGAAGACAGAGAGCTCGATCGAGGGAGAGAGGGAGAGAGGGAGAGAGGAGCGAGCCTGTGGTTTTGGAGTCGAGAAAGTGGGGGGAACGGATCCCTTGCACTGTTGCCTTCCCCGATTTATATAGTGGAGCACGGTATGGCGCCGTCATTAATGGCGCAGACAAGTGAGGAATTGTCAACTCACTGTAGACTGTCAGAGTCGCCGTGAAAGTGTCATGTCGCCGTGGGGTTGTCCAATCGCTAGGGTTGACAATGCCCTAGGTGGGATAATGCCCCTAGGCGGCAGTGCCGCATGCGGCTGTCAGAACCGACAAGCTCTGGCGGCTGTACGACGATCAGAGGAGTCGACCGACCATAGGTCGGTGGCCAGCTGAGTGGCGTCGGGCCCCTCCGTTGGTCGGCGAGTTTTACGTGAGTCGGCCAGCAGACCCCTGGGTTCAGTCGGTCGGAAAAGGTGCGCCCGACATATCCTCAGTCGGTCGTGAGCCGATAATTGGTCGGTGATGGCGTCAGTCGGTCGGTCCGACCGTCAGTCGGTCGGTCGGTCCCTCCGCCGTAAGTCGGTCGGCGGGTATTCCCCAATAGTTGCCCCCCTCCACTCCTGAGTCGGACGGTGAGCTGGCCGATGCTTTTATTTGGGCAGCAACCCCGGGCGAACAGGAGTGGATTCGTCGCGTGCCAGATTCCGACCGTACCGCGGGTTGATCCGATGTCAGGCGTCTCATAAATGCCAAGCGATTCGCTGGCGTCGGACGTATAGTCGGTATCAGATGTCACGTCGGCGTCAAGTGTCAGGCGTCGCGTCTTGTCGTCGTCAGACGTCACGTCGGTGTCAGGAGGTCGGGGACGATACGGTGTTAGACGACCGGATATCCGGCGCCGATTCTGGGAGCAGGGCGCTGTCAGGCGTCCCATCGGGAATGCGAATCGGCGCGGGCGCATTAATGCGGAACCGCGGCCACGTTTGCCGCGTGTCGAAAGTGGTTGGCCGGCGCCCCCGCATTTAATATGGGTGGTGCGGCCGTCCCGGGATGGGGCGCGCCGAATCATCAGGCCACCCGAAAGCCGCCACGTGTCGCAGATCCGTGGGTCTTCGGTCGGCGTGGAGACATCTCGGCCGTCGGACGGCCCTATATATATAGGACCATCCGGACCCAAGACCTCACAATCGCCATTTTGCTGCCGAAACTCTGTCCGGGCGATTTCTCAGTCGTCGCGGGCAGAGCTTTTCTGCTTCCAGAAGGGTTTCTTCCGGTTCGTGGTCTTCCCTTCATCCTCTTCTTCTTCTTCTTCGCCTCTTCTTCCTCTTGTTCGGCTCCGGTGTAATGGCCGGGAATCCGACTCGGGGAGCTCGGTCGGAAAATCCGACTGACGACTCCCAGTCGACTCCGAAAGTTGAGGTTTCCTCGCTTTCGGGGCCGAATGTTGATCGGCTTCGGGAGCAGTATTGCATCCCGGAGCAGTTTCAACTATCCGCCCCAGAGGCCGGCGGTTGGGTTAACAGCCCTCCGCCCGGCCAGCTGGCGCTGTACGTTGAAGACCTTCGCGCGGGTCTTCGGCTCCCGATTCCGGAGTTCGTCCGGAATCTGTTGAACTATTACGGACTCTGTCCGGCGCAACTAGCGCCGAACTCCGTCCGTCTCATAATTAGCTTTGCGCTGTTGTGTCAGTTCTTGCCGACCAACCCTCGCATTTCGCTCTTTCGGGCTTTCTTTGTGCTCCGACCCCACCCTAAAGCCCGAGGGTGGTGGCTCTTCAACCCCCGGAAGGGCCTTTCCTTCATCACTAGTCTTCCATCGTCCATCCATGGGTGGAAGAACCAGTTTTTCTTTGTTTCTTCTCCATCTTCTTGGGGCTTTCCTTTCCACTGGGGCGTGCCCCGAACTGAAGCCAATGACAACAGCCGGGTGGAGGCGGACGACCGGGAGGACTTCCACCGACTAAAAGATATGTCGGTCCCGAAGCAGAGGGAGCTTGTTACCGAACAAGCTCTCTATGACGCCGGCTTGAGCTTGGTCCCCCGACTAGGTATCGCCCGATCCCCCGGTCTCCTTTTCATTCGGCCCTTGGTCCGGTTCTTTAATTAACACTTTGGTCGGTATCGCAGGGACACCTCCAAGAATGCGGCCGACTGACGCCGAGATTCGGCAATTTGCGACAAGGAAGAGGCCAGCATCGGGGGCCGGACCTTCGCGCCCTCCGAAGAGGCCTGCTCCAGCGGCGCCGATCGTCGAAGCGTCGGCGACCGACCAATCGGAGCCCGTCATAGCGCTCGCGGCTCCGCGTGCGGAGGAGAGGCCGGTGGAAGAAGCGGCCGAAGGAACGTCGGCTGCCTCACCGGCAGCGGTGGAGCCGGATGACGTTCGGGAAACCGAACATCATCCGGCGGCGTCTGTGGCCGCAACGGGGGTGCTGGTTCTACTTCGAGCATCCCCTCGCTGCCGGTTCCGTCGGTCGGGGCAGCCGATCGAGGGAAAGCCCCGATGGACCCGCGGACGAAACAAGGTCGGGGAGCCGCTCTGTGCCGCCCAGCGCACAGTTCTCCGAAGGGGCGTCGGCGTTGGCCGACCACAACCTGGCGAGGAGGTTGTGCCAAGGGATCCTCCTCCCGGCCGACGTGGAGTCGCTAAGGTCTCGGCAAGTGACCGAGATGCTGTCCAAGTTCTACCCGACCATGGTCGAGGTAAGCTTTGTATCGCCTTCTTTCTCCTTAGAATTTTTCTCACCATGAGTTCCTGACGAAGCGCTTGCAACGGCAGCTGATCTACACAATGTCGGAGCTCGAGGCCGGATACCGGAGGTTCGGGAACGTCCGGGCGGCCTGGAAGGAGAGGTCGGCGGCGGCCGAAGCTGAGAAGGCAATGCTGGTCGACCACCTACAGCAGTCGGCCGACCGGGAGGCCAAGTTGGTAGACGAAGTCTCCCGGCTCGGGTCCGACCTAAGGTCGGCCAAAAAGGAGGCCAGACACAAGGGCCGGGCCGTGCGTCGTCTGCGGCACGAGCGAGATGGCGTGGCCGCTGAACTCCAAGGCGAGCGCGAGCAGCTTCGGGTCAGCCTGGAGAAGCTTGCCAAAGCTGAGGAGGACTTGTCGATCGCCCAGGCCGATGCCGACATAGCGAAGGCGGAGGCAGAGTCGGCGAAGGACGCACTCGGCCGGGCGGAAGAAGAGGCGAGGTCGGCGAAGGAGTCGGCCAGTCGGGCGGTTGAGGACTTCCGGGCCTCCGACCAGTATCGGGAGGAGATGCTCAAGTCGGGCTTCGCCTCGTACCGGGTGGGGTACGAGGACGGTCGGGATGCGGTCCGGGCTTTGTACCCGGAGCTGGACCTCAACAGCATCGTCCCACCGGGGGCCGAGGAGGAAGCCACCGAGGAGATGGCCGACCAGCCATCGGGAGGCGTCGTCGCCGCGGAGGAAGCCGTCCCGGAGCAAGTGGCGCCGACTGCCAGTCCCCCGCCGATCGAAGGTCCAGCTTCAGCCGTCGACCCAGCGCCGATCATGGCCGACACACCGGTCATTCCCGATCTTCCGTTGGTCGAGGAGATCGACTCAGAAGGATGATCGGGCCTTGCCGACTTTCTTTTGTTTTTTCTGTTTTTGAAATACTTGTAATCGGGCTTCGACCCGACTTTGTAAGTATTCTTTCAACTTTGAATGAAAACTTCTTCCACTTTTTACTCTGTCTGTTTCTTTCAAATGTATGGTTGAATGCCTTCGTGAGTCGCTAACTTATGTAAGTCGCTAACTCACATAAGTCGGTAGGACGTTCGGCAACTCGTGCTGCTACGAAGGTGGGGTAAGTCCTGACTTTGGATCGGCTTCTGATAGTCAAGGTCGTCAGTCGGGCGCGTCTGTTGAGTCGGGAGCCGACCGACCGTGATAAAGGTTCGGTCGTCGGGCCTCCACTGACGCGTTCGAATGTCGTCCGGCGCATTCAGTCGGGGAAACGACGACAAGTCGGATCCCGATGCCTTTGTGTTGGGTATTCATGCTGCGCCTTTTGATATACGGTGGTAAGCCGAATATCGTCCGGCCGGCCGTAGCCCGGTCGGTAAGTCGTCAATGCGACAAAGGTCGCGTCGTGCGATAGACGGTGGTAAGCCGAATATCCTTCGACCGGCCGTAGCTCGGTCGGGAGTCGCGACGTCGGTCGCGTAGGCATTTCACCTTTCTTTGGTCGGGGCTCGATCGGCTTGTTAGCCGATGGTCTCTGGCCCGAAAGTTCGACCGTAGAAGGAGTGTCAACTCCCGTTAAAACAGATGCATCGGCCCTTTTAAGGGTCTGATGCGTCGTCGAAAGTCGAAGGAGTGCAACCCCCGTTGATATGGATACACCGGTCCTGGTAAGGGTCCGATGTGTCGTCGAAAGTCGAAGGAGTGTTAACTCCCGTCCGTGTAGACGCGTCGGTCCTCGCAAGAGTCCGATGGGTCACCGACGATAAGGTCGCCGGCTTCAGGCGGATACCGAGTCCAAGACGGTATGTCGGGGCTCGAACTTGGTGAGCGTTGATCGCTAGTCGAAGAGTTAAAACTCCGAGTTTTCAAACTGAATTTGTATTCCGACTATCGAATTACAAAGTTTACGGGTAGTACAACTTCAAGTTGTCGGCGTTCCAAGTTCGGGGAATGGGTTTTCCTTCAAGGGTCTCCAATCGGTAGGCTCTCGGACCATAAGTGTCTGCTACCTTGTAGGGCTCTTCCCAATTTGGAGCCAACTTCCCTTGGTCCAGGGGCTTCGAGACTTCTGCCTTCCTCAGGACCAAGTCGCCAGGCCTGAGAAGCTTTGGTCTGACCTTGGCATTGTAATACCGAGCGACCTTCTGTCGGTACGAAGCCATGCGAATTTGAGCCTCGTCTCGTAGTTCGGGGAGGAGGTCTAGGTCGGCCCTCCGACATTCGGAGTTGTCCGGCTCTTGATACCGCTCGACTCTTGAAGACGGCAGTCCAATCTCGAGCGGGATCATTGCTTCCGTCCCGTAGGCCAAGCTGAAAGGCGACTCCCCGGTCGGAACGCGGGGGGTCGTTCGGTAAGCCCACAGAACGGAGCCTAGCTCGTCGACCCAGAGGCCTTTGGCTTCGTTTAGTCGGATCTTGAGTCCGTGGAGCAAGGTCCGGTTGGTCACCTCGACCTCGCCGTTGGACTGTAGGTGCCCGACTGAAGTCAGTCGGTGCGTGATCTGGAACCTGGCGCAGAAGTCCTTGAAGTCTTGGTTGTCGAATTGCCGCCCATTGTCGGTGATGATCGTATGCGGCAACCCGAACCTGAAGATGATGGACTTCTGGATGAAGTCCTCCATCTTCCGCTCGGTGATCTGCGCCAGGGGCTCGGCCTCCACCCACTTGGTGAAGTAGTCGATGGCGACAACGATGAACTTTCTCTGACCCGACGCTGGAGGAAAAGGACCAAGAATGTCGACCCCCCACTGGGCGAAGGGCCATGGAGCGACAATGGGAGCAATTTGACTGGCCGGTTGGTGTTGAATGTTGGCGTATTTCTGACAAGGTTCGCACCTCCGGACCAATTCGGCCGCGTCCTTCCTCATGGTAGGCCAGTAATAACCTTGTCGCAGGACTTTGTAGGCCAGGGACTTGCCCCCCAAGTGATTCCCGCAAATTCCTTCGTGAACCTCTCGGAGAGCGTAGTCGGCGTCGGTCGGTCCCAAGCACCTAACTAAGGGGAGGGAGAACGACCTTTTGTAGAGTCGGCCCTCCATGATTACATATTGGGAGGCCGACCATCGGAGCCGCTTGGCCTCCGCGGGATCTTCGGGGCTGATCCCGTCGGTCAGATACCGAACGATCGGGTCCATCCAACTTGGTTCGGCCGTTAGCTGCTGTACTTCTTCGACCCGATCGATGCTTGGCTGCTCGAGATTCTCCACGAACGTCCGACCCAAGGAGTCGAAAGCCGAAGTTGCCAATCTGGAGAGTGCGTCGGCACGGGCGTTCTCCGACCTAGGGATGTGGAAAATTTCAAAATACCTGAGGTGTGCCACGAGGTCCTTCACCTTCTGAAGGTATTTGACCATAGTCGGATCTCGTGCCTCGAATTCGCCCTTGACCTGCCCCACGATCAGCTGAGAGTCGGAGAATGCCCGGAGGCTGTCGACGCCCAGTTCTTTCGCCATCCTCAAGCCGGCGAGGAGTGCCTCGTATTCGGCTTGGTTGTTGGAGGCCTTGAAGTCGAACCGGAGGACGTACTCGGTGACCACCCCATCCGAATTCGTGAGCAGGAGCCCGGCCCCGCTTCCCTGAGCATTTGAAGCTCCATCGATGTGGAGCACCCAGGTGGAGATCGGGTCTGGCTCGGAGACCGCATCTCGTCCCGGGTCTTCAGCTCCCGACCCTTGGTCGGTTGTTGGGCACTCGGCGATGAAGTCGGCCAAGACCTGAGCCTTCAAGGCAAGCCTTGGTCGGTACTGAATGTCGAACTTGCTGAGCTTCATCGCCCACTTTGCCAGTCGTCCAGATGTGTCCGGTCGGTGCAATATCGCCCTCAGGGGCTGGTTGGTGAGCACCACTATGGCGTGAGCCTGGAAGTATGGACGGAGTCGTTGTGCGGAGACGGTTAGGGTGAAGATCATCTTTTCCGTCTCCGAATACCTGGCTTCGGCGCCGTGGAGCACCTTGCTGGTATAATAGATAGGCTGATGGGTTCGGTTCTCGTTTTCTCGGACAAGGACCGAACTGATCGCCTCGGAAGATGTGGCCAAATAGAGATACAAGGTTTCCCCAACCTGCGGCTTTACGAGCAGCGGTGGGGAAGTCAAGTACTTCTTCAGGTCTTCGAAGGCCCGTTGGCATTCATCCGACCAAGAAAAACCATTTGCGTGGCGCAAAGTTTTGAAAAACGGGAGGCACCTTTCAGCTGATCGGGAAATGAATCGGTTGAGAGCGACGATTTTTCCGTTCAGCTGTTGGACCTCCTTCTTGGTGTTCGGATGACGCATGTCGAGGATTGCCTTTATTTTCTCAGGGTTAGCCTCAATCCCTCTCTGAGAAACGAGGAATCCGAGGAACTTTCCTGAGGTCACCCCAAAAGTGCACTTGGTCGGGTTGAGCTTCATTCGGTGTCGTCGAAGGGTGCGGAAGGTCTCCTCGAGATCCTGAACATGGTCCAGGATCTGGGCACTCTTCACCAGCATGTCGTCCACCTACACCTCCATGTTGCGCCCGATCTGGTCTTTAAAGACCTTGTTGACAAGTCGCTGGTAGGTGGCGCCGGCGTTATTCAGTCCGAAGGGCATCACTCGGTAACAGTAGAGGCCCTTGGGAGTCACGAAGGCGGTATGCTCCTCGTCCTCAGGCGCCATCCGGATCTGGTTGTATCCGACGAAGGCGTCCATGAAGCTGAGCAGTCGAAATTCGGACGTCGCGTCCACCAGCTGGTCGATCTTGGGAAGTGGGAAGCTGTCTTTCGGGCAGGCTCGGTTGAGGTCGGTATAGTCGATGCAGATCCTCCACTTCCCGTTGGTTTTTTTGACCATGACAACATTGGCGAGCCAATCGGGATACGTGGATTCTCGGATGAAGCCCGCTTCGAGTAGCTTGTCCACTTCTTCGTCGATGGCCCTCTGCCTCTCCGGAGCGAAGGACCTTTTCTTCTGCCTCACCGGCCTCGTCGTCGGGTCGATGTTGAGTCGGTGGGTTATTGTTTCTGGAGGGATGCCCGACGTATCTGCTGCCGACCAAGCAAATATGTCGGCATTAGCCGTCAGCAGCTCCGTCAGTCGGCGTCGTTCGGGGTCGGGCAGTTGAGACCCGACCCAAACTCTCCGATCCGGATTTTTCGCTATTGGGATCGCCACGAGCTGCTCGACCGGCGAACCTCGCTCTTCCTCCTCTCGTTGGTCCAGCTTGTCGATTGTCAGGGAGCCGCTCGACTCGTCATTTTGAGCGGAGATCTGGAAGCATCGGCGTGCGAGCTGTTGATCCCCGCGCATCTCCCCGACCCCGTTTTTGGTCGGAAACCGAACGAGGAGATGGTACGTCGAGACGATCGCTTTGAGGGCGTTCAGTCCGGGTCGTCCAAGGATGGCGTTGTAGGCCGAAGGAACTTGGACGACCGCGAAAGTTAAGTAGACCGTGCTTTGCCGTGGTTCGGCGCCGACCGTCACGGGCAAGGTAATTTCTCCCTCTGTCGTGACAGCGTCTCCGGCAAAGCCGATCAAGGGCTTGGAGACCCTCTTAAGTCAGTCGATTGACAGTTGCATCCGGGAGAAGGTCGAGTAAAACAAAACATTCGTTGAACTTCCATTATCAACAAAAATTCGTTTTACATCATAATTTGCTATTGTTGCCGACACAACAACAGCATCGTCGTGGGGAGTTTGGATGCCCCAAACGTCTTCTTCCGTAAAAGTGATTACGTCGTCCGGGCGTGGCTTTTTCGTCGGCTCGTCTCCCGCAGTCGTCCCCGGGCCCAGCCGCTTGGAGATCATGTTGATGACTCCGGCCGTCGGCTGATTGGTCGCCGCTTCTTCAGTCGGCTGGGGTCGTCGATCGGCAACGGGTAGGGTCGGCGGACCCTTCCGAAATTTGCCGAGATACCCCCGGCGGATGAGAGCTTCGATCTCATCCTTCAGCTGGATGCACTGCTCGGTGTTGTGGCCGTGGCCTCGGTGAAATCGGCAGTACTTCCGACGGTCGAGGCCTTTTGCCTTCAGAGGCGGAGGCCGTCGCAGGTATTCTTCCCCCTCGATCTCCATTAGAATCTGTGCACGAGGGGCGGAGAGAGGAGTGTAGGAGTCATACCTGGGGCGTGCCGGCTTTGGAGTCTGCTGCCGGGGTGATTTTTGGATTCGTCGGGGTGGCGAGACCCGACTATCGGTCGGGGGCCTGCTTGGTTCGGCGGGTTCCCGACCTTTCCTCCGCTTCTCCTTCGGGCCTCTGGGCTCGGCCAAGCGTCGGTCGGATGCTCCTCGTCCGCGCGCATGTATTTGTATGCGCGCTCCAGTAGCTCGGCGTATGTCCGGGGGAGGGTCTTGTCCAGAGAGTAGGTGAATCGGGACGCCCTCAGGCCCCGCTTCATGGCTGAGATAGCCATGTCTTCGTTGAGGTCCCGGACCTCAAGCGTGGCCGTGTTGAATCGAGCCACGAAGTGTCGGAGCGTCTCATTTTCCCCCTGTTTGAGGGAGAAAAGGCTGTCCGACGTTCGCGGCGGCTTCCGGCTGGTGCTGAAATGGACCACGAACGAGTGCTCGAGCTGCCCGAAGGAGTAGATACTTCCCGATCGAAGACCGGAATACCAGGCCCTGGCAGCCTTGCGGAGTGTGGCGGGGAAGCCGATGCAAAAAAGAGCGTCGGTTGCCCCCTGGATCGTCATGAGAGCTTTATAGCTCTCGAGGTGATCGACTGGGTCGGTGGAGCCGTCGTATGGCTCCACGTGTGGCATCTTGAACCGACTGGGAATCGGCTCGTCGAGGACTAGTCGGGAGAGAGGTTGGGCGGTCTGGAAGTCGACGTCATTCGAAGACTTCTGACCGTCCATCTGCAACTGCGCGAGCCGGCGGTCGATTTCCTCGAACCGGCGCTCGTAGTCGTCCACTCGTCGATGCTGGGAGACCCCAGGAGTGGAGTCTCCAGAAGATTCCGAGAGGGAGGCCGACGGCGTGCGCGGTCGTTTCTCCTTTCTTGCCCGTTCCAGCAGGGGAGGAGAGGACCGCTGGGACCGTCGGTCGTCGCACCATGGCCGTCCCTCCTCTTCTCCGTGGGAGCACTGTTGGGGGCGCTCGTGCGGAGGCGACGGGGATCGGCGCGGTCGTCGACGGCTGCTCCTGGAGGGCATCGGACGGGCCGCCGGTTGTTGCTGGAGGCTCTTGACTGCGTCCGTCAGTACGATCATCTGCCGTACGATGGCCGCGATCTGCGCCTCCGTGGTCACCGCGGGGCGCGGGGAGCTGGGCTCCGCCGCCGGTGGTGGCGGGGAGGCCTCTTCCCGGCGGGAAGAGCACCTCGCCGATCCGGTGATCCTCGATCGTTGGGCTCTTGTCTTTGTCATTCGATCCCCTACCTGGCGCGCCAATCTGTTGCGGCCAATCGCCTCGTCGTCCGATCGTCGGGGAACGTGCACCTGCAAAAACGAGAAGTTCACACTGACCGGAGGCGGCTCCGACGGGGACCCTCCGACGGTCAAGTCAGAGAGGTGACTGGGCAACAGTGAAATGAAGACAGAGAGCTCGATCGAGGGAGAGAGGGAGAGAGGGAGAGAGGAGCGAGCCTGTGGTTTTGGAGTCGAGAAGTGGGGGGAGCGAATCCCTTGCACTGTTGCCTTCCCCGATTTATATAGTGGAGTACGGTATGGCGCCGTCATTAATGGCGCAGACAAGTGAGGAATTGTCAACTCACTGTAGACTGTCAGAGTCACCGTGAAAGTGTCATGTCGCCGTGGGGCTGTCCAATCGCTAGGGTTGACAATGCCCTAGGTGGGATAATGCCCCTAGGCGGCAGTGCCGCATGCGGCTGTCAGAACCGACAAGCTCTGGCGGCTGTACGGCGATCAGAGGAGTCGACCGACCATAGGTCGGTGGCCAGCTGAGTGGCGTCGGGCCCCTCCGTTGGTCAGAGAGTTTTACGTGAGTCGGCCAGCAGACCCCTGGGTTCAGTCGGTCGGGAAAGGTGCGCCCGACATATCCTCAGTCGGTCGTGAGCCGATAATTGGCCGGTGATGGCGTCAGTCGGTCGGTCGGTCCCTCCGGCCGTAAGTCGGTCGGTCCCTCCGACCGTAAGTCGGTCGGTCGGTCCGCGGGTATTCCCCAACAGGATATTTGCAGAGAAAGATTCAAGAAGCATCTAAGGAAGTTGGAGGGACATGTAAGACCATAGGAGAGAAGTACTGAGGTCCTGGTGAAGAAAGACGAGACTGAAAACAGTGAGAATGGAGATCACATAAGAAATTGCTAGATGGAGTTTGCCCAAACTCTAAATCGTTACATTCTAAAGGAATTAGAATTGAGATTTATGCATCCATAAGCTTCATTGTAATAATTCTATCCCGACCATCGTTACCCCATAGCTTATCCGTTACTTCTTTGAATAATTATCACAAATAACATGCAAAAAAAAATGCTCATAATCCTCTCGTGGCCCAAGCTTGACCTTGAACGAATACAAAGAAAACCCATAGGCCTTCCTACAAAGAATCAAAGTCACCAAGAAACCAATTTGATAACCACGGTAGAAACTTACAACAAGGAAAAGAAAATCATCACCAATAATGAGTCAAGCGGAAAACGAAGAGGGGCGGGGTAAAGAGGGAAGGGTTTACGGAGAGGAGGCCATCGGCATCGAACGTGCAGAGGTGGGAGACGGAATCGGAGGTTTCGATCCAGAAATCGGGGCGCCGAACCGCCTCCTCTGCTTCCTTCTTCTTCGGCCCTCTAATCTTACCCTAGAAATAAGAAGCAAGAAAGAAGAAAACTAATAATCGAACAGAGAAAAGTTGGAAAATTAGGGATTCGAATGCGTTCTTTTTTTCACCAGTATGGAATCCATGAGGAACATCGGCTTCTGAGTATTCCCAAGAAGAAGAAGAAGAAAGAAGAGAGGCGAAGAAAGAAAATCCCGTCAATGGATTTTGTTGCTCGTGGGTTGCCTGACGGAGGGCGGACCGGCCGGCTAAGTCAAGCAAGAATTTTAAATAACGCCGATAGCCTCATCTTTCTACGGGCTCCCGCTGCCGGTGCTTTCTGCCGTTATGGGCATAACAGAGGCTTTCGTCACGTTCGGTCGACTCAGATTAGGTTTCATTAAACTGGATCGGATTCAGGACGGATATTGCCATTATCCAAACCCGTCCTTGAGACCGATCCGCTATGCGTTGTGGTTTTGTCCCGCCACCGACTAAACGGGTCCGGTAAAACCTGGCCCATTACCATTGGAGCGAGGGTGGTGGCCACCTCAATTTATGTGGGATTAAAAAATTAGCCGTTGTGACCGTGGCTATTAGAATATTAGCTCTTATAGAATAAAATAAAATAATCGATAGTGGCATAAATCAATGATTCTTCTTCCTTGATTCACCGTTCGCTGGATTAATTAATAAAAGAATAGCTAGCATGGTGTTTTAATTAAAAAATATTTTTATTAAGGTGGATTGTACAAATAAAAATTAAGAATTTTCTAAAATAAATTATTTTATTATTTGAACTTAAAAGCCATTTACATTATAAAATTTAAGATAAATTATGAAAAGGCTCTCTCAATTTTATCCTCATTTTACTTATACCTCTAGGCTTTAATAAGTATCAAACTAATCCTTCAAATTTTTGAGATGTTCTAATATAGTCCTATCTTTTATTTTCGCTAATGGAATAATACTACGTGACTATCGTATAATACCATTATTTTATAAAATGACAAAAATATCTTGATCTCCATCGCTAGCATCCATCTTTCTCCCTTATTTTTTCTTCTCATCCACTTCTCCTTCTCCATGACAACTCTTTCTACCATCACTTGTTCCTCATCGATGACCCATCTTTCGCTTCCTCACCCATTTCTCCTCCTCATCATACTTCTTTTCATCCTCCTCTAAGCTCGTCCATGAGCCCTTCTCCTCCATAGTAACTCCCTTCCTCTCCAATTATTCTTTACTAGCGGACTTTCCATTTGCCTCCTCTCTTTTTTTCTAATTCATTTCTCCTCCTCCAAGCGGCTCATGAGCCCTTCTCCTCCACGATGACCCCCTCCATCTCCGCACCTTCTCGTTGCAACACATCCTTTCACTTCCTGTTTCTCCTCATCCTCGTCTCTTCCTTATCATCCACTTCCTTAAGGATGTCCATCAGCCATCCCACTCTAAAGTCGTTATCTCGACTTCCACTCATTTTTTATCGGAGGCCTCTCCTCTTTCTTTCTTCCTTCTTATCCACTTCTGATCCCCATCATATTCTCCTTATTGTCATCAACTTCCTCCAAAGCCACCTACGAGCCCTCTCCCTCCACGACGATTCTCTCCATCTTCATTTGTTATTTATCGATTTTCCTTTCTTCTTCTCTCCGTCCATTTGTTAGCAGTAGAGCTTTTGAAGCTTTTGAAAGTAAGGTTTTTGAAAAGTAAAACTTTTAGAAGTAGAATTTTTATAAAAAGTTATTTGTTATTTGATAACTATATTTATAAAGTACTTTGAAACTTTAACATATGTTTGGTAATAAAAATAAAAAAATATTTTTGGTATGATAAAATAATAATAAAAGATATTACATAGGATTGTATAGTAAAGCATAATATAATATAATATTATATATTAAAATATTATTATACTATATAATATTGTTATCATATAATATAGCATAATAATATAATATAATATAATATAATATAATATAATATAATTATAATATAATTTTTAATATAATATAATATATTAGTTATAATATAATATAATAATTATATTATATTATTATAATATAATTATATTATATTATTAAAATATTATTATATTATATTGTACTATTATAATAAATAGTATTATAATAGACTATATTATATGTATATAACATAAATATTATTACATTTTAAAATATTATTTTATTATAATATTATTATCATATATCGTAATATAATATAATATATACCATAATATAATATTATTATAATTATGAGATAATATATAATGGATTATAATATGATCTCATAATAAATTACAATATAATAGATTATATTATATTATTATAATATAATAATATTATATGATTAGTAAATATTTTTATATCAAATTATATTTTAATAATATAATAATACTATAATAGATTATGTTATATATTGATAATATATTATAATATTAATTTATTATTATATTATATTATATTTATATAATCTAATATATATATATGAAAGCAGAAAGTGAAAAAAAATGGAGTGGTCAAGTAAGCTATCCATGTCAGCAGTAAATTTTCATCTATGAATACTATATGGATCAAAATCAATTTTTCATATGCTACGTATCAGGACTTTCCTATCTAACCATTCTTCCAACATTAAATGCAAGCATTATGTCATTAATGGATGGTATTGAAATCCACTTATGTCTATTTAATTAGGCAATTAAAGTATGTTGTTATTGATCTTTGGAATATGAATGGATATGCTCTTACTATTCATTCAAAAAAAATTTTAATAAGTTATTTTTGTATCACATAATCAATGATATGATTTTATAATCCATGCACAATGTACGGGATAAAAAATTAGTATTATGTAATTATGAGATTTGCTGGTAGGTATTTTTATTATTAAAAAAATCTATTTAAATCAAAATAGCTTTTCGACATGAATCAGAAAGCACTTCTGAGAAAAGCTTCAAAATAGAGCTTTCTCCAAATAGATCTTTTCAGCTTTCTGATCAAGCCAAAATAGCTTCTCAATTTTTTTATCAAATATTAATATATCACTCTAAAATATTTTTTGAGGGTCAAAAAATACTTTTTGACACTCTAGCCAAACAGGACCTAAGTCCACTCATAAGCCCTATCCTTCCAAAGCAACCCCCTCCACCTCTATCCATCTCATATGTAATCCATTCTTTCTCCTCTCTTCCTCTTAACCATTTTCTCCTCATTGTATCTACTTCCTCAACGGCCGTCCATAAGCTCTCTCCCTCCATGGTGGTTCTCTCCCCCTCCATCTATTCCTTACAATGGCCCCTCCCCCTCTTCTCCTTTCTTCTCACTTTCTTTTTCTCCTCCTTTTTTTCTTCCTCATCCAATCCCATCCATGAAGCCTTCGACATAGTCCTTTCTCCCCACATCAATCTCCATGACCTCATCGTCCTCCATGATGGCTCCCTCTATCTCTATTTTTTCTTCACCGGTAATTCCTCTCATATGAGCAATGGGCATTTATGTCTATTAAAAAGAAAAGCTAATATCATTTATCAGTAAGTGGTCAGCATGATCATTTTTAAATATCTTAAAAATTTTAATAACTAATTTGATATTTTTAAAAGATAAAAAGATGTAAATAAAATTGAACTAAAATTGAATGAATGTTTTTATAATTTATCCTAAATTTAATAATATCTTTAGCCTCTACTGTACTGATATATCCAACTACGAGGGGATTGGCTGGTTGAGGGCTCGAAGGAGAGGATAGCGAGAATCAGGCTAGGTCTTCTAAAATAACGAATACTTGCTACATTCCGTTGCCTTCAATTTCTCTCCCTTGATTGGTATTTCTAGATTCATAGCATACCGACATTAGAAATTTTACAAAACTCTTTATGTATGCATTAAAACAAACATTTACAAAGTTATGATCACTTATTTTTTGGATAAAGTTTGTTCCTTGTCCCATCTTTTTCAGAAAAAAATGTATATAATCATCTTTTGTTGAGGTCGAATGCCTCGATAACTTTTGTCCAACATTTCTTTTGATCTTGCATTCATCTTGTGCCTACAAAGGATGCCCTGGATCAATAATTTTTTCTCATACGCATAGCCTATTTATCTTGTTTAACACTCTTAGCTTTCTTTTTTTTGGATATGGCAGTTATGCTATAATATACTCAAAGTAAGTGATATATACATTGAAACTATATGGATCTATGACATTAGAAAATTCTGTGAGCTAATTCTTATCCATTGAGCAACATAGATTTGCTGCCTTGTTTACAACCATGCTTGCCGCCCGATACATGTGCGGCAGCTTCACCTTTTGGAATTCCTGTGTAACCATCCCGCAATAGTCATTTAAATTCATTTATAGATACCAAGGACTAGGTCTGGATGACTCCCTTCAACATCTGAATAAGAGAGAGAATCACTTTCTGGGATAATGCGCATTTGCCCTGCCAAACGCCTCCTTATTCCATGCGTGCAATTGGACCGCATCAAATCCCATGATGGATAACACGCTCTGCTGCCTTTGCATTTCGCCAATTCCCGATTGGGCGCTAACCATCGTTTATATGCTCCAAGATTTGCTCCGGCTCTCTCGCACCAAGTACATGCAATAATTTCTCCTGTAGCCCAAAAATATTGGGATTAAAGCTGATCATGGGCTAGACTTAGCACATAAAAAATATAAAATTTTAAACAGCCTTTGTCTGAAATTGGACTAACAACAAAATATAATTTGGGCTTAAGGCCCACTCCATGAACAGCTCTGGTTGGGAATTGATCCTCATGTATTATGAGTTTGCTTGTATGGCAGCTAGGGCTGAGCAAATAACCAAAATCTGAAGAAATCCATCCAATCTGATCCGTATGAAATCGAACTTGAATCGAATTATGATTTATAAAAAATTCAATTAATTATGGTCAGATTTGATTTCTGTATTTTTAATCTGTATAAAATCGAATCTGACCGATCGATATAGTATTTTCAATACTTAAACTATTTGAAGAATTAAAAATTGATAATTATGACATGTTATGTACTAATTTTAATTTATGAATATCATAAAATTATTATATTTTAATTTTTATATCAATTGAATGATGTATTAGCTTGTGATGCTTTCTTTTTTTTTTTGATACATAATTTGTGATAATTAAAATCAATATTGAATCAATATTGAAGTCCAAACCAACGCAATCCATTCGAACTAGCTACAAATCATTAATTTTAATTTAAAATAATATATATATAATAAATAGTTAATAATAAATTAAATATTTTTTTAATTTAATAAAATTTAATCAAATTTGATCAAATTATTTTTTCTTCCAATTCGATCCAATTCCATTCGTGCTCAATTCTAATGGCAGCCATCTACAGTGCTCCGGACCCCGCGTTCCGGTTGGAAGCCGGAAAGAGCTGACGAAACTCTACATCTGACAGGGAGGAAAGAAAAAAAAAACAAAGAAAGGTGCAAACGAATTCATTAATGAGACGGGATGGGGATTCCACAGGGCTACTTTGGAGTAGCAGCCAAGCTCTACGAACGACGAGCTCCAGGCAAAAACTTATATCCTCGGCTTTCAGTTGTTGGAGAAAACCAATCAAGTAGATGGCTTTCCTGGAAGGATTGGCAATTAATTATGTAGGTCGATGACATTGTTTTCTCACTCTGTATTGCTACTCATAAACATACAGCATGAGAGAGCGAAAGATGGCTACAACAGCAGAGGTCGTTTGTCAAAGATGCCCAAGCGAACGAGACGTTCTGCTTCATTGGAGGAAAAAGTTATGATGGGGCATTGGGTCTTCTGTCGGCATTGCCTCTCAGCCACATTTGATTATTGGGTTTCCATTCTAAAGAAATCCATTCCTGGAAATTGTCAGTAATGATTAATCCAATTTCCGGATCTGGTAATCCATATAAATCTCTAGAGAGTGAAACAAAATATATGATTACTAATATATTAACATTAATATTAATATAGAAATATTCTTAATAATTATTTTTTTATTGGTATTATATTATATTGCTGTTATAAAAAATCAAATCTTATATCATAATATTAGTAGACGCAATACTAATATGGTAATTATGATAATAAAAATAAATAAACTGTGCAACATTGCTTTCATGTTATTTTTGTAAGACTCCCTAGATGAATCTTAGTCATCCTTTTATAAAGGCTATACATGAAAATAAATATGAATTCCATCAGCTGGTTGCCTTTTGTATTTTTCTATTTTATTTATTTGTGTTGTCTTGCCACTGTTCTTCATCTTCTTCATGTCTAATTGTTCATCCATCTTCTTTTTTTTTTTTTTGGGGACAATTGTTCATCCGTCCTTGCCACCACTCTTACAAGTCTCATTGCTCCCACCACTGTCCTTGCATCCACCTGCACCATCTATCTCTCCATATAACATGTCAAGTTGCACACCATCAACTACATCAACCTTTTTTTACGAGATGCACTGCCCCATTCTTGGTCTTCTACCATTGTCGCCACCACGAACACCCCGATACAAACTGGCATCTAAGGGATCTTGGATCAATTTGTTTCCCCAACCAATGATGAAGAAGTGGTAAGAGTGCATTCTAGCTAGTTTGGTGGCTGTTAGAAAGGCAGAAGAGGAAATTGAGCAGCAGGGATATAGCCTCGTATGGCCTAATCACCTCCAAGTTCAAATTGTCCTTCCACTATGTCCGTGCTTTGAATTATCACTAGAATTGGGATGTAAAGAGGAACGAGTGACACGCTTAGAGATCAGGTAACCTAGGGTTTTAGGAAAAAGGATAAAGGAGCCATGATTTTAGTATTATCTATTTATTTACGTCAATCTTAATAAGAGTTCATTATCCAAATAATATTAATAAAAAAATTATTTATCAAACTAATACATGTTTAAACTTATTTATCAAATTAATATAAATCTATAAAATGTCATTTGAAATAGTATTTTTTTGATGGAAAATATTATTTCAAATGATATTTTATGGGATCCACGTCACCACCTCCCTCATCACCCGTGGACCCAAAAAAAAAATCAAAATCGTCATTTGAAATGATATTTTCGAAATCGATATTTCAAATGATATTTTCAAAGTTAAAAAAATAAAAATAAAAATCATCATTTATAATAATATTTTTGAATAAATTTTAATTTTAAATAATGTTTGCAAAGCCCTTCAATGGTCCCAAAAAAAATAAAATAATAGAAAATCAATCCATATCATCTCCGTACCGACCAATACCGATGCCGTACCGATGTATACCGATCCAAACCGTACTGCACCGAGTAGTTGATGCTTGCACCATATCGTACCGGTGCCTTACCGACCTGTACCAGCCCATACCGTACCGTACGTAGCGGTTCGTGTCTGTACCATACCGAAATGTACCAGTGTAGTCCGGTTCATCTCATTTGTCAAAAAATCGGCTTGAATCTTGCTGGTTTCCATCGATACGGTACAATACGGATCATACCGGTCGGTTTGGGCCGATACAGAATACAATGCATCCAGCTGTAGCCCTAGTAGATTTGGGTCCGACATAATCGTCCCATCATTCCTTATCAAATTGGAATCCTCATCTTCACCATGATTCAGAATGCTCTTTTCATCGAAATCACCGCGGTTCATTATTCGGTATCAGGCTTCAATCTTTCATCGAAATAAATTCTCACCATCTGCTTTGCGATACACGCGTAAAAATGTATCACACCCTCTGTTGGGTATAAAATACCCACAGCCGGAACCCACGGCGGAACCGCCATCAGCAAGTGCAGCTCCGCCCGGACTCCTACGGGAGCCGGGCTCCACCGCCATCAGCAAGTGCAGCTCCGCCCGGACTCCTACGGGAGCCGGGCTCCACCGCCATCAGCAAGTGCAGCTCCGCTCGGACTCCTACGGGAGCCGGGCTCCACCGCCATCAGCAAGTGCAGCTCCGCCCGGACTCCTACGGGAGCCGGACTTCGCCGACGACATCAACGCAGCTCCGTCCGGACTCCTACGGGAGCCGGACTCCGCCGCCGACATCAGAACAGCTCCGCCCGGACTCCCACGGGAGCCGGGCTCCGCTCTCAATATCAACTGCTGGTAAGCTCAATCCGGACTCCTATCAGAGCTGGACTTCACCCTTAACTTTGTTTGCAGCGCAGCTCCGCCCGGACTCTTACGAGAGTCGGGCTCCACCGCCGACAGCAGTTGCAGCTCCGCCCGGACTCCTACGGGAGCCGGACTCCACCGTCGACATCAGAGCAGCTCCGCTCGGACTCCTACGGGAGCCGGGCTCTGCCCACGACCCCTACCGCCAGGAGGACCTCACCCGCACCTCAACAGAAACCGGGCTCCGACCGTTACCGAGCTTCAATCGACAGATCCACGCCCCCTGACAGGCCCTCAAAACGACCATGACCCTGCTCCACTTCCTGTGGCGGACTCCACGCAGCACCATCATTCCCTGACAAGCCGCTGTAACCATAGCCGCCCTGCTCCACTTCCTGCGGCGGACTCCGCACAGCTCCGCTATCCCCAGGCAGGCCACAGCGACAGCCACGAACCTGCTCCACCTCCTGCGACGGATATCATGCGATTCTCCTGTCCGCTGACAACGGACGCTGCTCCACCCCTCATAACAGATTCCACGTGGCGAGTCGAGGTGATGCCCACGTGTCTGCTCCATTATCTTTCGCAATCAATTCCCCTGACCGTGGGCGGCCCACTACCAGGCGGTTACAAACGTCGCCATCAGTCCGTTGCCTCCCCCGCCTATAAAAGGGGGACTCAGATACGTTATTCTTTAAGCTCTTTTGCCTTATCTCAAAACTCTGCTAAATTCTCCGTTCGAGCACTCCATTCTTGTTGAGGCAGAGAACTGACTTGAGCGTCGGAGGGTCTTGCCGGAGCAACCCCACCTCCGGTTTAGACTTCCCTTGCAGGTCCCGGCGGCGACCGCGGCTTCCTCAACTCCAGCTTCTCCGGCGCAGGCAGATTTTTGCACCAACAGGATTGGCGCTAGAGGAAGGGAGGTTTAGACTTCCCTTGCAGGTCCCGGCGGCGACCGCGGCTTCCTCAACTCCAGCTTCTCCGGCGCAGGCGGATTTTTGCACCAACAGGATTGGCGCTAGAGGAAGGGTCTGTGTCTTCACAGTACCCTTGTTCTTGAAGGAGCGCTCAACGGAGCCGCCTCCGGCCATCTCTCCGTCATCTACTCCTAATCCTCCCCTGCGAGATCGACACCCGATGCCTCCGCGCAGGGCGTCCACCCGGCAGTCCACGGCCTCCGCAGCCAGATCTCAGGCTCCGGCCTCCCCTCCCATTTCTCAGCCAGCTCCTCCTCCCCCTCCGGCGACGGCGGTCGGCGCGGAGCAGTTTGACTTGCTGGCGCAGCAGGTCAAAGGCCTCGTCGAGGCCGTACAGGCGATGCAGCAGCAGCCGCCGCAGGCGTCAGCGCATCCGGAAGGGGCATCTCCGGAATGCCAGAACCCGGCGGTGGGGCGGGCCACCTGGGCCAGCCGCCCCGTCCTTCCCGGGAAGGCGAATCCAAGGGTGGAGAGCCCTCAGTCGGACCACAACTCCACCCCTGGGAGATCCCTGCCCCCGTTCTACCAAAGGACCCTCAAGACTCGAAGTCGAGAGGATTTTCTGGACCGGAGGCTCCAGGAGATGAACCGGCGGATCGAAGAACTCCGCCATGCGCCTCCCGCTTACGGTGAGGATATCTGCACTGACCCTCCCTTCTCCCAAATGATTATGCAGGAACCGATCCCGCCGAATTTCAAGCTCCCCCAGTTTGAAAGCTACGACGGGACGTCGGATCCGGTGGACCATCTGGAGGCCTTCCGAACGATGATGCTGCTTCATGGTGCTCCCGACGCCATCCTGTGCCGGGCTTTCCCGTCTACTTTGAAGGGAGCAGCGAGGAACTGGTACTCGGCTCTGAAGTCGGGTACCATATTCTCCTTCGACCAAATGAGCCACCAATTCGTGGTCCATTTTGTCAGCAGCCGACGTCTCCGGAAAGGCTCGGAGTCCCTCATCAACATCAAGCAGAGGGAAGGGGAGTCCATACGGGCCTACATCAACCGCTTCAACATCGCGGTGTTGGAGGTCCGGAACTTGGACCAGTCGGTTGCCATGGCCGCCCTGAAAGGTGGCCTTCAGAAGAATGACCTCTTGTACTCCCTGGAAAAGAAGTACCCCAGGGATTTTGCTGATCTGCTGGCTCGGGCTGAAGGATACGCCCGAGCGGAAGAGGCCTTCAAAATGAAGGATGAAGAGACGGCGAGGGAGCGTCAGACGGGAGATTCTGGTAAGCCCGCAGTTGAGAAGAGGCCAAAGGAAGCCCGGCCTCGCTCTCGATCCCCTCCTGGACATAAGCGCGCCCATACTCCCCCCCGGGCACGCAGGCAGAGGAGCCCGGACAACAGGTTTCGGCGGGGCTCCCCGCCAGGGAAGTTCCGCAACTATGCCTCCCTCAACGCCTCGAAGGCTCAGGTACTGATGGAGGTCAGAGAGCTGCTCCCTAGGCCGGAGAGGATGCGCACGCACCCCGGGAAGAGCAACCCCAACAAGTTCTGCCTCTACCACCGCGACCACGGCCACGACACCGAAGAGTGCATCCAGCTCCAGGACGAGATCGAGGAGCTCATCCGGCGAGGTCGGCTCGACAGATTCATCCACCGTCGGCCTGAGGGTAGAGGAGACCGGCCAAGAGCCCTCCCACCGCCCGAACCACAGAAAAGGGAGGAGCAACCCGGGGACCGGCCTCCTATCGGGACCATCGACTCCATCGCCGGAGGGCCTCAAGGAAGAGCGGGAGAACTGTAAATGTATCACTTACTATTTCATTTTGAATCTACCTTTCTTTCTAGCTAACGCACCCCTCCTACTTAACGCGGATGTATTATGACTGGATACGACCCCTCCAAAAACAACGGCCATGTCAGGAACAGGAGGAAAACCTCATCCTGGTATGAGCAAAGTCAAAGGCCCGGTTCTTTTAGATCGGATGGGGGGAGAGGCCTTACAACGTCCTAATGTGCCCCCACAGCCCTGTTAGGGACAGGAGGAGAACCTCGCCCTAACTTGAGCAAAGTCGAAGGCCCGGTTCTTTTAGACCGGATGGGGGGAGAGGCCTTACAACGCCCTAATGTGCCCCCACAGCCCTGTTAGGGACAGGAGGAGAACCTCGTCCTAACTTGAGCAAAGTCGAAGGCCCGGTTCTTTTAGACCGGATGGGGGGAGAGGCCTTACAACACCCTAATGTGCCCCCACAGCCCTGTTAGGGACAGGAGGAGAACCTCGCCCTAACTTGAGCAAAGTCGAAGGCCCGATTCTTTTAGATCGGATGGGGGGAGAGGTCTTACAACGCCCTAATGTGCCCCCACAGCCCTGTTAGGGATAGGAGGAGAACCTCGCCCTAACTTGAGCAAAGTCGAAGGCCCGGTTCTTTTAGACCGGATGGGGGGAGAGGCCTTGCAATGCCCTAATGTGCCCCCACAGCCCTGTCAGGAATAGGAGAAGAACCTCGTCCCGACATGAGCAGAGTGGAAGGTCCGGACTCCCACGGGAGCCGGGTCCCCACGACAAAGGTAAGCATCGCCCGGACTCCTACGGGAGCCGGGTTCCGCCGCCAAGGTAAGCATCGCCCGGACTCCTACGGGAGCCGGGTTCCACCGCCAAGGTAAACTCCACCCGGACTCCTACGGGAGCCGGGTTCCACCGCCCAAGAAAGACTTCACCCGGACTCCTACGGGAGCCGGGTTCCGCCGCCAAGGTAAACTCTACCCGGACTCCTACGGGAGCCGGGTTTCACCGCCCAAGAAAGACTTCATCCGGACTCCTACGGGAGCCGGGTTCCGTCGCCAAGGTAAGCATCGTCCGGACTCCTACGGGAGCCGGGTTCCGCCGCCAAGGTAAACTCCACCCGGACTCCTACGGGAGCCGGGTTCCACCGCCCAAGAAAGACTTCACCCGGACTCCTACGGGAGCCGGGTTCTGCCGCCAAGGTAAACTTCACCCGGACTCCTACGGGAGCCGGGTTCCACCGCCCAGGGAAGCTTCACCCGGACTCCTACGGGAGCCGGGTTCCGCCGCCAAGGTAAACTTCACCCGGACTCCTAAGGGAGCCGGGTTCCGCCGCCAGAGAAGCTTCGCCCGCACTCCTACGGGAGCCGGGTTCCGCCGCCAGGAAAGCTTCACCCGGGCTCCTACGGGAGCCGGGCTCTGCCGCCAAGAAAGCCGGGCTCCATCCGCTACTTCGCCAGCAAGGGTTAAGAATGGTGGCAAGGCTTGGCCACATGACGAGATCGGATGGAAGGGAAGAGCCCCTTCCCACGACGACCTCTAAGCCAAACAGGAGAAAGGGTCAACGAACGACAATATTGGTGCTACGCACGGACAAGGTAACACAAAATGCTTTTTCCTCATTTCCGATATATGTACTACAGGGCCAGGACGGCCAGTGAAAGAGGGACAAAACGACAAGAAAAAAAAAGGGGGTGTCTACAAAAGAACTCTAAGGAGGTCCTGCTCCCTCTAACCTAGGGTGATCACCTCCATCCCTCGACCAGGACTGCCTCAGGCTCTCCACCGTTTCCTCTAGTTCTTCCTTCTTTTGCAGCATATCCTGGAGCGCCAGACGAAGTCGCCGGCTCTCAGCCTCCGCTTCCCGATGCCACTTCCGCAAAACTTCGGACTCCGCCTCTGCGTCCGTGACGGCCTTCCGCTCAAGCCCCAGTTGGATTTTTACTTGTTGAAGCTCAGCTGTCTTCTCCCCAAGGGAGACAGAAATCCCTTCGACAGTGCCTCTCAGGGCTTGGAGCTCTTCGTTATCTTGGGCGTTAGCAAGCTGCGCCCTAGTAACCAACTGCCCCTGGAGACGAATCACCTCGTCCGTCGATCGACGGAATCTCCCCTTGTACTCTTCTACCTGTCGGCGCCAGCTGGCCCGCTGCACGTCATGGCTCACCTCAGCATCTTGAAGCTGCCTCTGGAGGTCGGAAACTTTTTGTGACCATATCTGCTCATCCCGCGCTGTGAGCCGGGATGAGTTCCCCTCCAGTTGGCCGATCCTCCTCTTTGCAGCTGACAGCTCCACCTTAAGGGCGCTGATCCTGGCTTCTTGAGCCCAAGTTCGGTCGCTGGCGCTCTTCGTGCATTCTTCGAGCTCCTTCGCGAAGTTCGCCTTCCTCCGGCTGTAGTCCATGATTGCCTTCACTTGGAGACTCCTGAAGTGGGCGGCCTCAGCGGCGGCCTCGGAATAGCATTTTTTCGATTTGCGGAGCTCGTCCTCCGACTTTTTCAACCTCTTCGTCAGACGGAGGACCTCCCTTTTTAACCGTTGGATAGTTGACTTCAGCGGGACCCCTAGGGGCAAGGGGAGTGCTTCGGCGGGACACTGCCATCGGAAGATGCAAACGTCAGAGACCAACTCGTTACAAGAAGAAAGGCAGAAAAGAAGAAGCAGGGGGAAGGAAAGGCCATCCACAATAAGAAGTTCGACTTTATTGATTAATTTTGAAGACAAGCGAAAAGGAAATATGGCGACAAAAGAAAGATACAAGATCGGAGGTCTCAGACCTCGGGGGCAGGGGGTGGAGAGCTCGGCGCGGGGGGCGCGACTGCGGCAGCAGCGGACGAAGGGGCGGCCTCATCGTCAGACTCCTCCAAAAAGCCGAGATCAAGGTCGAGATATCTGCTGGCCACCCTCTCTCGGCAGAGCTCGAACCCCTTGGTGAACGCCTCCAGGCCGAACTGGACGTTCAGCTCCCTCATCTCCGCGAAGGTCTTGAACTCCTCCACCGCAAGGGTCCTGGCCTCCGAGACCAGAACCGAAGTTTGCTCGGCCAGATGGGCGACCTCGGCCTTCGCCTTCCTTGCCGACTCCTCCAGGCTTCGCCTCTCCTCCTCCCGGACACGTCTTTCCTCTTCCCGATCTTGTCTCTCTCTCTCCAGGGTCTCCCGGAGGGCGGCCACCTCGGCCGTCTTCGCTTGAAGACGAGCAACCTCGTCTTGGCAGCGCTCCTCCGCCCGAAGAAGGTCCCTTCTCATGCGGTCCGACGCCTCGACATAGGCGAAGAGCTGGTGCCCGATCTGCAAAGACAGATAGAGAGTTACAACAAAGACCGAGCAACTATGCCAGTAAAAATCCGCTTACCTCAAGAAAGGATCCCAAGGTGTCCCAGGCCCGCTGCTCGGGATCGGCACGGTCGATCCTCTCCACGACATCGGACAGAATGCAACCATCGAGCAGCCGACGGATCAGAGCCTTGTCGTTGAAGGGGTTCTCCGATCCCCCCTCGGAGCAGACGGACTCGTCTGCAGCGGCTCGGTGGCTGCTCGGCCTACGGGCCACCGATTTTCTCCTCCTCCCCGCGGCGGGCGCCTCCGCGGGGCGGACCTCCGGAATGGGGACCCCGATCGGCGGGCTCCTTGAGGGAGCCCGGGGGGCCGCTGGCTCGGCATCCGAAGGAATGTCAATTGCCGGGGTCGCCTGGACGGGCGCGGCTAAGCTCGTCTCCTCTACCCTGGCCCTCTTCGCCGAGCCAGAAGTCGTCGCGCCCTTCCTTTTCTGGGCTCTCATGGCCTTGGCGAGCATCCGTGTGGCTTCGGCGTCCATTGCTAAAAAAAAAAAAAAAAAAAAAAATAGGAAAAGAAAAGAAGAAGAAAAAAGCGGCACCAATCAGTCCAAAAAAAAAAAAAAAGAGAAAAGAGGAAAAAGGAGAGAGAAAGAAAGAGAGGGAAGAAGAAGACAAGAAAAGGAAAGATGTATACTTGCTGGATCCTGAGGGCTCAGGCCGATGTTGAAGAGAAGCGGCTCCCTCAGTAGGTTTGGAAGGGAAGGAGCGGGATAACTCAGGAGCTTCTGGGCGGCCTGAAGGTCGTCCTCTCCCAGGCTGGGAGCCCGACGGACGGAATCCCTCAGAGACCCCCAAGAGGGCAGGCCCAATTCCAGGGTCGGACAGTAAATGAAGAGAAATTTTCCCTTCCAGTTGTGAATCGAAGAAGGGGCGCCCTTCAGCAACCCCTTCTTACCGAACTGGGGGGAGAAGTACCACCAATCCTTCGCTGAAGGAAGGCGTTTGAAGGTGTAGAAATGTCTGAACAGGGAGAGGGAAGGCTGGACCTCGGCCATATGACAGAGGGAGAGAAACCCTATCAAAAACCTAAAGGAGTTCGGGGCGACAGAGGCGAGAGAAATATCTAAGAAACGAAAGAAGGCGGCAACAAAAGCAGGAAGCGGAAGCCGGAGTCCGGCACGGAATGCCTCCTGGTACAAACAAAAGCGACCAGGAGGGGGAGCGCTGGCCGGTCAGAGGGGCCAGGAAGCTCCAGGTCGTACTCTGAAGGGACCCCGTACCGAGCCCTTATCAGAAGAAGTTCATCCGGAGTCGACGAACATGGAATGGCGCCCGGTGCGAAAATCGAGCGAGACCCTGCCCCGAACGCGGGTTCGTCCGCAGAGACAGGGGCCTGGGGGTTGGAAGCAGAAGAACTCCCAGAACTTACGGGGGCAGAAGAATCGGAAGATATTTTTCTTTGGGGGAGAACCTAAAGGACCCTAGAAAAGCAAGCCGAGAAGGGAGGGAGACGCCGGAGGTCAACTCAGGAGAAGACACAAAAGAAGTGGAAGGAGGAGAGGACCCTAGGCGGTAAGAAAGAGAAGGTGGGCACTAACCTATCTTACTCTGGGGGCCTGGGGAGCGAGAAACGGAAGGCGCCTACGGCTCGAGAGGGCGTTCGCTAGAGCAGACTCTCGGGGAGATGACAGACGCCAGTAGGAAATCAGAAGCGGAGTGGGGCGCCTGAAGGGGGAGGACGGGTTTAAATAGACCCTGGGATCCGGCGCCATAATGATCTCGAATCCCCCCAGGCCAGTCCGCATCTGACACGTGTCCCACTCCCCGTAGCAGACGGCTGAAGGCGGCTGGCGGTTGGCAGGGTCATAATTGCGCCGTACCTAGGCCAGTGTACCTGCGGGGTCTTCGAAGCGTCCCCTCGTACCGCCCCAATTCGAAAAGACTCCGGCACGCGCTCATTTAGTGTCAAAATATCTGGGAGCGGCGGGGCGCGGGATTCGAAGAGACGGTTCCGGCTGTACTTCTGTGTACTTCCTTCGTTTGAAATTCAAAACTCGGATGTAGGGGGACTGGTGTTGGGTATAAAATACCCACAGTCGGAACCCACGACGGAACCGCCATCAGCAAGTGCAGCTCCGCCCGGACTCCTACGGGAGCCGGGCTCCACCGCCATCAGCAAGTGCAGCTCCGCCCGGACTCCTACGGGAGCCGGGCTCCACCGCCATCAGCAAGTGCAGCTCCGCCCGGACTCCTACGGGAGCCGGGCTCCACCGCCATCAGCAAGTGCAGCTCCGCCCGGACTCCTACGGGAGCCGGGCTCCACCGCCATCAGCAAGTGCAGCTCTGCCCGGACTCCTACGGGAGCCGGGCTCCACCGCCATCAGCAAGAGCAGCTCCGCCCGGACTCCTACGGGAGCCGGACTTCGCCGACGACATCAACGCAGCTCCGTCCGGACTCCTACGGGAGCCGGACTCCACCGCCGACATCAGAACAGCTCCGCCCGGACTCCCACGGGAGCCGGGCTCCGCTCTCAATATCAACTGCTGGTAAGCTCAATCCAGACTCCTATCAGAGCCAGACTTCACCCTTAACTTTGTTTGCAGCGCAGCTCCGCCCGGACTCTTACGAGAGCCGGGCTCCACCGCCGACAGTAGTTGCAGCTCCGCCCGGACTCCTACGGGAGCCGGACTCCGCCGGGAGCCGGACTCCGCCGTCGACATCAGAGCAGCTCCGCCCGGACTCCTACGGGAGCCGGGCTCTGCCCACGACCCCTACCGCCAGGAGGACCTCACCCGCACCTCAACAGAAATCGGGCTCTGGCCGTTACCGAGCTTCAATCGACAGATCCACGCCCCCTGACAGGCCCTCAAAATGACCATGACCCTGCTCCACTTCCTGTGGCGGACTCCGCGCAGCACCATCATTCCCTGACAAGCCGCTGTAACCATAGCCGCCCTGCTCCACTTCCTGCGGCGGACTCCGCACAGCTCCGCTATCCCCAGGCAGGCCACAGCGACAGCCACGAACCTGCTCCACCTCCTGCGACGGATATCATGCGATTCTCCTGTCCGCTGACAACGGACGCTGCTCCACCCCTCATAACAGATTCCACGTGGCGAGTCGAGGTGATGCCCACGTGTCTGCTCCATTATCTTTCGCAATCAATTCCCCTGACCGTGGGTGGCCCACTACCAGGCGGTTACAAACGTCGCCATCAGTCCGTTGCCTCCCCCGCCTATAAAAGGGGGACTCAGATACGTTATTCTTTAAGCTCTTTTGCCTTATCTCAAAACTCTGCTAAATTCTCCGTTCGAGCACTCCATTCTTGTTGAGGCAGAGAACTGACTTGAGCGTCGGAGGGTCTTGCCGGAGCAACCCCACCTCCGGTTTAGACTTTCCTTGCAGGTCCCAGCGGCGACCGCGGCTTCCTCAACTCCAACTTCTCCGGCGCAGGCGGATTTTTGCACCAACACCCTCAATAAAAGAAGATGAGGAGAGAAAGCAAATGAATGCAAGTGTACAGGCGGAGAGAGAGGTGTGGGGTGGTGGGGGGCGGCCGCCGCCGGCAGAGGGAGAGAAGAGGGCGAAGAGGGAGAGAAGAGAGGAGGAAGAAAGAGAGAAGAGGGGGGAAGAGAGACTTACAGCGCCACGGAGAGGGAGATCACCGTCGGAGAGGGAGACGCCGTCGGAGATCACCACCGGAGAGGAAGGAAGGTATGTTTTTTTTTTTTTTCCCGTATATAAGAGAAAATAATGCTATTTGAAATGGCAATTTTGAAAATGCTATTTTAAATGACGATTTTGAATTTTTTTTTTGTCCACAAGGGATGGGGGAGGTGGTGATGTAGGCCCCATAAAATGTCATTAGAAATGACGTTTTCCACAAAAAAAAAATACCATTTCAAATGGCGTTTTATAGATTTGTATTAGTTTGGTAAATAAATTTAAACATGCATTAGTTTGATAAATAATTTTTTATTAATATTATTTGGATAATGCTAGAAGCAAATACCATGTGGAATATTAAGATAATAGAGTTAGAGCAGATGAGAATCATATGATTCTTATTAAGATTGAATAGAAGTTGACTATAAAATTATATTAAGGATGGGGATCTAGGCTGAATAAATTAAATTTGATCTTAAAACGATAAAAAGTGAGATTTTGAGATTTTGAAGATCAAAACAATTATATTTATATCTGATTTTCAAGAATAAAGGCCCATATCGTGAGCTAATTGAGGGGAGACAACTTATATAAGCTACGTCAAGATGAGTTAAAAGCAAAGAAGATATAACTATTAGTCTGATAATTATAATACAATCATATTTGTGTATATACATGGCGAGAAGATGGTCGATAGAAGTTATCAAAATCACTGAAGAGTGAATTGTCTATAAAGATTCTTCAATGATATCTAATAAATTTATTTTTATTTTTATTTTTATCTTAATTATTAATTTATTCTATGAGAAATTGCAAGTCAGGGCTATACCTTTTCATTATAGCCAACGTCACTCCTCCATCCATTTTCATTTCCTCCCAAGGATAGTGTGATGATGGCAAAAACCTTTATATAGCAAGTCATGTGAATTCATGCTACTATTTATCATCTATTCAATCCACATTTTTTGGTTAGCTCACTGATGGTGGCACGTCTGTGTACATCCATACCTCACCTTGGTCAAACTTAGCAGGTTGAGATAGAAAAGATGACAATAATATTAAATAAATTAGACCGGGTTTGTGATTGGTAGTTGGCATATAAATATATCTGCCTTTCAACTCATGCATGATTTTACTACTTGCTAGTAATTTTATTTGAAAAATTCCAATAGAATTTGAGAAGCATTGTAGCAAGACCCGTGATAAATGACATTAATATAAATATTATATAATATAATAATTATGATAACACTATTGTTGGAATAAAATAATAATATAATTATGTTGTAGTTAACAATGTGTTAGGAAAGAGAACTGTCATACTTTGGATGATGTATAATATTAAATATTTTATAATATGAATACTAACGGAATAGTGTATAAAATTAAGTAAGGTGTTTTGAACATCCCATTTCTTTGATCATCTCCGTGAATTTGTTAGACAGGCTCTTTCTCTAATCCTCTTCACGGTGTGGACAATTTTTATTATAAAAAAATTATTACTGTATAGTTGATGGGCAGAGCCAACGAGTGTCACCAAAAAAAAAAAAAGGGACACGAATCCGATACACACGAGCCAACTAAACATGTGTAGGGGCCCCCCTGCAAGCCATGTCATCAATTACGACAAGCAAGAGTTGCACAATTGCGTTCAATGCAATTCGCACACCTGCCCTACTCATTTATTGTCCGCACAGTAATTACTATGCTCCTGTCCGGACGATACCATTTCCCTAAGGAAAGCGACAGCAGCCAGCTGTCTCCGTAGTCTCCATCAACTACAGCAGACAGCACCTCGAACACGGAAAACAGCAAATCCGGAAGAGCCACGTTTGCATTTCCCATTCCACTTATCTACGTTTCACTAGGTTATTCGTCTAATTTTGGTTCTTTATCCACACACCAATCAGTGAACCGACGCAACGCGACGCGACGCGACGCGTCGCTCGGTTTCCTACCTCGTTCAGAGAGCGAAGCTTTTAATCACATGGCATGTAAAGTCAAGGAAACCCGCCGCGGCCGCGCTGAGCAGCCGGTTCGGGTTATTTAATAATTGTTTATCTGGTGATTTTTGCAATTAATTACCGCTCCAAACCCTTCTCCTTCTCGGAGCTCAATATTCTATCTTTTTATTTTTGACTTTGACAAAGATTAAAAACGAATAAAATATAGCTAAAATAAAGGGAGATATTCCATTCTTTTCTTTTTCCATGTTTTGCCCCATTATTGTTCCTTTCTTATATTCTATTGTCATTCGTTTCTTGTAGCCGAGAATCTCCATCCGGCTCATTCTCCTCTCCTCGTTTCTCTGGATCTCCATCCGTCTTCTCTGAGATCGGGAAGGAGCAGCCATGTCGTTCAGATCTCTATCGTTGCGATCGGTAAGCGCCGGAACGCTGCTCATTTTTATATGTTTGTATTTTTATTTGTTTGTTAGGTTAGGTTTTGCGAGGAATAACGTGCTTCTGGTTTCGTCGAGATCTGATCGGGCCATTTCCAGGAACAATTTTGGTGTGTCCAGGGTTTCAGGACGATGTGAATGTTTGATCTTTTTGTGTTATCTCCGTAAATTAGGGCCGATTTTGCGTGGATTTCTTAATCCGAGGGCGAGAGCTTTGTTGCACGGAACCTATTGGCAGATGCATGATCTGACGTTCTTTTATCTGATTTTCACAAGCTTACGAGGCTTTTTTATGCCATTTTTTCCTGTTGTTGTAATTATATGTTCCCCTAATAATCTCCATTTTATTTCTGATTTGGCGTGTTTTTGTTCCAGATAATTTTAATTTATGTCATGTCTTTTTTTTTTTGATTTTTTTTTTTTGAAAGGCAAATCTTGGTGGAGATTCTTGATTTTTAGCACAATTTGCGAACAAAGATTGTGGAGGGCTGTTTGTCTTGAATAATTTTTTGCAATTGTGTCCGATCATAGAATTTCATGATCCACAATTCTACTCAATCTTTTGCCTCATGGTTAACGAAAATCTTGAAAGCTGGATTGCTGATGTTGTTAAGATGTATAGTTTGTATGTTTTTCTAATGATGAATTGTCTGGATTGCTGATGTTTGTAAGACGTATAGTTTGTATGATTTGCTAATGATGAATTGGTTATGTGGCGCCCTTTTGATTCAAAGTGTTATAATTACTGTGGGAATGGGTTTGCAGTCGAATGCATCTTCTGGGATGGGAGTGGCTGACGATAGCAAGAGCACTTTCCTGGAACTGAAGAGGAAGAAGGTGCATCGCTATGTGATATTCATGATCGACGAAAAGAAAAAAGAGGTTGTGGTCGAGAAGACAGGTGGTCCGGGGGAGAGTTATGATGATTTCACGGCTGCTCTGCCTGTGAATGATTGCCGCTATGCTGTGTATGATTTCGATTTTGTGACTGAAGACAATTGTCAGAAGAGCAAGATTTTCTTTATTTCATGGTCTGTATATTCTGAAACCTAATATGATAATATCTTAGCTTCTGTGGAATGTCCCTTCATGCTTCTCTGATGACATGCTTGATTTCCATTTTCTGAATGCTTGCTTCTCACATCTTAGCATGCATGAGTTTGTTTCTCACATCTTAGCATGCATGAGTTTGTTTCTCACATCTTAGCATGCATGAGTTTGTTTCAGCTGGTGCCAAAACTCTCTTACTCTCTGTTTCTATTATTAGCCTTTCCAATTAGTAGGAAGCTATTTTGAAACAAAACATTTCTGCTGCACATTATCATTTTATATCAGTGACATTAAGTTTATTAGGTTTTCTTGCATACCCTGGATGGAGATGGCTCGGTAATTATAACAATGACTATTCTTGGTCCTTGTTGAATGTGTAATTTGTTGCTTTGACACAACTGCATCTTTTTTTTTTCTTTTTTTTTTTTTTAATACATTGCAACTTTCAGATATCAGTTTAGATGGTACCTTCTTCTTAAATAGTGGAAAATTAAAATGGCTTGTTGTCAACACTTAATTGCTTGGCTCTTAGAATGCATCCAACCCACTTAGATACATATACACATATGAATTCTGCTTTTCAGGTCGTTTTATTCTGTAACTCACTCCTGTATGTTAACCCTCTTTCCATTCTCTCACACAAGTACTCTAGTGGTCGAACCTGTTTGTCAAACACTTAACAGTAGTATTACAGTGTTGCTTATCTATTTATAGATTCAATAAAGCTTGAATGGTACATAATAGAAAACTCTATATGATGGGGCTTAATATCATACCAGCTAGCCAGTTCACTCAGAAGGCTTACAAATGCAGCATGTAGTCATGGAATATAAACTTTTCGTCGTGGATTAAAAGGTTTCCCAGTCTTCCATTCGAGACTGAGAACTATCTGAAGAATGTTTACCTTGTCATAGACTGTTGGTGCCTCATCTTACTATTTAAGGTCTATCATTTCATCTTCTGGCTTTTTCTCCTCAAAGATTCATGAGTTTGCAATCTGCCCTTCTGTTCTTGTGCTTCCATGGAATCCATGCATTGCTTATTTAAAATAATTTTTTAGAAGATTGAGTCTTAAACACAGCTAAATGCATGGTTTGTGGAGATTAGTGAATAGACAGATAGAGACTGACTTAATTGCCACTGATGTCCATTTGGTGCCTACAAGATGGTATGCTTGTAGAGTGATAGGCTGTGTGACATGCATTTACATAAAAATTATTGTAGACTCCAAGCTTGATGGACAAACTTTAAGTCTTCTGAATTTAAGTGCCCAAATCTTTCCTTTTTGTTTCTCTTGGAGTCCAAGTTGGTCCATGTGGTTGGTTGGATGCAGCTTAAGTCCTATGTTGTTAGGGTCTTAATGAGAGATAAGTAGGAAGTTAAGGTTGCTTACTGATTTCATTGGGAGATATGGTTTCAATAAAGTCTTATGGAGGCCATAAGAACCCTATGGCTAATAACTAGACAAGGTTTTATGGTGGTTTCTTTTCAGTGGAAGGAAAAAAAAAATGAAGTCAGGTTCAGCCAACTGTTCCTCTCTAATTTCTCTCTTTATCTCATTCATTTTCTTTCCCCCAATTCCCTTTTTCTTTGAGACAATGTTATCTGCTTCTTTATGTTCTCTGTTTTACTGCATTAAACCCATTGCAAATTATACATAAAGAAGGTCAACATTAAATTTCTGCTGTGATTATTCCCTCGATTTCTCATGCACACTTTTACTTGCTGGAATCTTTATTCTGATATAGCTTTTTTCAAACTCATCTGAAATCTGACTTTTATATGGGTTCTCATTGAATAGTTTCTCTGTCAAATACCCAACATCAATGTCCTAATTGAAGCCGTAATTTACTGCTCGATTGCTCTATGCACTATTCTCTATTTGCCAACTGTTTCTGCTTGGCACATTAAGTTCTGCACATAAACTTCTGTGTCTTTTGAATTTCATTACAGGTCAGTAACAGACCCCTTCTATTGGCTGTAAGCTTTCATTTTAAAGTTTCTAGTGTGCTAGAGCCTCTACTTTGAAGGACAGGTTAAAATTGTTCCCCTAATTGCCCTTATTTTTCAAATCAAGTAATTTCTGTCCTTTTCTTTAAAACATTGTCATACTAATCTTTAATTTTCTCTAATGGTGAGGTCCATTGACGCACATGCAGCCTTCTTCTCTAAGTGGTCTGGCAAGTGCTTTGCAGCCTTTGTAGGTTTGAGGACATAAGCCGCAACTTTATGTGAATATGATGCATATGAAAGAAATAAGTTTCTTTCATGATTTACATAAACCATCTTTAGGTTGATAACTTGTTATAGAATTTTATCGAACTTTGATGGATCATACATTTGCCCTTTAGAGTTGAATTGATATATACGGGATAAGATTTGTATTATCTAGGAATCGTAAAGAGTGTTTGACTCTGAAACGGACACTTTTGTTTCATCTGGCCCAAAGTGAGGACAGGAGGCAAAACAACCAGCTGGAACCTGCTTGACGGTTGCTGTTGCTGCAGATAACAGCTGACAGGTTAAAGGGAAGGATGGATGTAGACCTCATACTATAATATTCGAGTCTATCTCCCTCCTTTCCTTTAGTTTGCCCTTAGAAGCAAACTTATGTGTGTATACATTCCCAGATTTGTGATTGAGTAGCTGAAATGGGTCATATTTCATTACATTAAGAGTAGAAAGATCATCTGCATTTTACTTATTATGGACCAAGCCCTCTGAATCTTTTGTGCTCATATTCGGGTGGTAGGGTATGATTGATCCCAAGAAGACGCTCTTGCTATCATGGTCTGGTGGAAACTGCTTTAATGTTTGTGTTAGTAAATATTTCATGTATCAACCTCGAAATCATTCTTACCATATTAGGGCAGCATTGTACAACCTAAAAGATGTGCTGCTGTATGAGCTATTGCTGGTTCACTTTTTCTTGCATTATGATGTTGAACTGCGGAAATGATGATGTGCTCATCATATGTTTTAACGTGCATTATTTTGTATCTTCTGTATTTGCGCTTGTTAGTTGTGTAAAAATGAGTTGTTTTAGTCATTTGAGTTCCGCTCCTGCATTTCTGTTTCTTCTAGTTATCACTTATTTCACCTTTATATTTACTTCATATATATTACATGTTGCTTCCACCACAAGATTAATGTGGTTAATGATTATTCCCCATTTGTTCAGTTCTTTGGTTAGATTATAGTTTCATGTACCATATTAGCATTTGACTCGTTTTTGTTATTCATGGTGCTGCCAACTTCCAACCAAATGAGGGTAAGGCATGTTAATTTCATTATGTTGATTTTTCTTGTAAACATGGCAATGAACTGGATTAGCTGCAAGTTTCTTTTCTTCCACATGTTGAATATCTTTATTTGCCTGTTGAACAGGTCTCCATCTGTCTCCCGCATCCGTTCTAAGATGTTGTATGCCACATCCAAAGACAGATTTCGCCATGAGCTTGATGGCGTCCATTACGAGATTCAGGCCACCGACCCTACAGAGATGGATCTCGAAGTTCTTAGGACCGTGCTAATTAGGCATGTAGAGCCCCCAAAACTAACTTCATCTCAACGAATAGCTGGGTTTCTGCCAACAGATGTGTCCTGAGGCATCTGATTATGAGAACATATATGGGATTCTGAATAACCGTAGCTGAGAGGGCTGGTGGAATAGCTGAACTCTACCTTAATGACACTTCTCAGTTAGAGAGATGGGCTGTACTAAGAGTAGTTGATCAAAGACCTGGGTGCTTTTATGAGTTGGAAACGTCTTTAAACATATACCGTAAGTGGGGACAATATAATATATTAAAATCTCATCTCTTCTCATATTTGGTATCACTGTGTTTACCGTGTTGCCTCGCTTGCATTCATTCATTACATTCTGCAGAGGTGCTCGACTGCTTTACCTGAGTTTGTGGGGTAAAAGTCAAAAGAGAGTAAAAAGGAGAAGGCCACCAGTGCCGATTTAGGATGGAGTTGGCTGCTGGAGTGGAAGTCTTTGTTGGTTTTGATATGCTGAGAATGGTTTTCATGCGCTCTCTGTTGTTCGAGTTGTGTGAGGAACCAGCCTGGGCATGCTTGTTTTTGGATGGCGATATTTGCGAAGCTGGTTTTGTTGTTTCTTGAATAGGCCATGAATTGACTATTATTCCCCAAGCTGCAGTTTAAAATTCAATGTCGCACCAAAGAGCATCGCAGTCAATATATAGTTTATTATGCCGGATGCACAAACAAGCTACGGCAATGTAGAACTGTACATCTTTGTCCGCAGTGTGTTTGCCTCCAACGGGTACCTAGCCCAGGTTTGAAGGTCAAGTAAATTGTTACCGTTCGATATTCTTAGAAATGATGCTGTAAACGTGCAAAGTGATGGTTCATTATGGACAATATGATTCGACGGGTCCTTGAACGTGGGCCGGCCATGGAACCGGTCAAAAGCTCAAGATAATCGGGATGTAGGGTAGTTAGCCTGCCCAGTACCGTATGGCCTGTGCATGTCGTTAATCATAGTTGCTTGTACGTAGATTTTATTCATTAAGCGATCATCTTGGTGCACCATTGTAAGGTTGAGTGGCTCTGGTTTGTAGTCTGCACAGCCATGTGGTGCACCATCTTACTGCAGAAACTATATCCTGCACGATGGTATGGAGTCCAGGGTAAGGAGACAGGTGACGGAACGTGGTGCATGCCGTGCAGGGAATACTTGCTGTGTTATTATAATGGGGCGGCTAATCTATTCCTATGCCTGGCGCGTCAGAATTTTTATTTTTTTCCTTGTTAAAAAAATGTTGTTCTGTAATCGAAAGCAACGACGTAATAATGTTCTTGTAAGGATGCAGAGTGGACGTGTAAATTGTTGCATTCTGATGTTTTATGAGCACCATCAATCTAGATGAAATTGACAGCCTGGGGTATGTCCTTCGCCGAATCACGGGAGAACGTCGCTACGATGCCTAAATTAAATGTTGTACAAGATCACGTGCTGAACCGTGCGATGCAATTTTAAGGGTTGATGAGATGAACGCTGGTATGACCTCACATCCAGAAAAGTCGGGCAGGAGTTAAAAAAAAAAAAAAAAAGTGTTCCGCACCCGAGTCCAATCAATCAATCAATCCACCACACGCCTTTTAAAGGCCGGTGCTCCGCCTAGGTGGGGTAGTCGTGGGCAAGGCGGTAGCTGTATCTTTCGCGCGAAAGAAGGATTCACCTTCCTTCGCGCGAGCGCACCGTTGGATCATCCACTGGTCTGTTTCAAATCTGTGCGACTGGTGATCCAACGGTGGATTCGCCCAAGGAAGTGGAATCCTTCCTTCGCACCAGAAGAGCAAGAGACCCGAGCGCAAAAGAAGATGCTGCTGTCGTCACGTGATATCCACCAATTATGAGCCAAGGGGAGGATCATAATACAAGAAAAAGAAGTGCTTTCCTTCCCATATCTTCTGCGAAAATTATGTTCCTTGGTTTGGTGGTGGTGGGCCATACGCAGATGGGTAACATCCGAGTAGGTACGAGAAACAAATTTCTTGTATCTCCATATTATACCAAACTACTGCTTCGTCTCATCGCTTTATCTATTTTTTTCTGAAAATTTATTTACTCTCAAATAATGCTTTGCGGGCTTAGCTTTATTTTACCGTTATGTAGTACTTCAACTTCCAAAACCATCTTAGATTCCGATCTCACCATTTTCGGACGATAATAAACGACTAAAATAGCTACATGTACAGATATTAATGTTAAATACTTGCAACTTGAGGGCTTGCGGCGGTGGTTCTCATTTCGGTGGATCAGATTCCGAAGCAAAGACATTTTTTTGGGGGTTGTACCTCTCTCGGGTTGGTCAAAGGGTTTGTTGATAAGATAGGCTTGGGATAGAGATTTCACTCGCCGGGGGGGTGGGGTTTGGCGGGGGTCACATGGGCTAAGACGTTCCTTTCTTCGTGGTCCTGGTGATGTGAAGCTTCTTCTCTGATTGAGTAGATGTTGCTGGCTTTCTTGCTTGGTGGGGTCATCGAGGTGGGACTCTGGGTGTGCATCTCATGCTAGTGTTAGGGTTTCCGAGGGGAACAGCTCGGTGTTAGAAGGGCAGGATTTGCAGCTGACTTGAAGCCAAAGTCGGGAGGTAAAAGAAAGGATTGTTATGAATGTATGGGAAGAGCCTCTTCATTGGGACCGTTTTCTTTGCCTTCTCCATTTGCAAGAAGTATTTTGTGTTAATTTCCCCTTTAGGTAGGAGTCTATATCCAGGGAGAAAGGGCGGTTTTTGAAGGATCCGGAGTAATTTCGGGTATCATTTCCAATTGATTTTTCAGTACAGGTTTGGTCATGTTTTTCCTATTTTCAGACATGGTGGGGGCCTTCTGGTATCTTTCTTAGATATCTTTTAAGGCAGTTTAGGACTTCAATTACCCAACTTGGTCCACCTTTTGCTTCTTGGAATGCCTCGTTGATGGAGGCCACCTTTGGGAAGTGCTGCTAATTTTTCATTCGCTTTCAGTGGTGAAGTTTTGTGTTATAGTAAAGTTCTTGGAGCTGGTCATGGAAGTTTGAGATTCGTATATGATCATGGATGGCCCATCCAGGACCATAGTTTGGTTTAGGAGGGACTTGAGGATTGAGGACAACCCAGCCTTAGCAGCAGCCTCCAAGGACGCATGCGTCCTCCCTGTTTTCATATGGTGCCCGAGTGAAGAAGAGCAATTTTATCCGGTCGAGTGTCTCGATGGTGGCTGAAGCAGACGCTTGCCCACCTCGATCAGTCCTTGAGGTCTCTTGGAGCCCCCCTGGTGTTGATCAGAGCAGAGAGCACTCTTGCATCTCTTTTGCAGTGCGTTGGTTCGATTGGGGCCACTAGAGTGGTTTATAACCATCTATATGGTATGCTGACTCTTCCTTTATGATCTTGCTTCAGCAGTATCTTGTGTGTTCTGGCTGTGTTCTTTCGTGTTCGGTAGGTTGATATAAGAGCTTGTTGGCTGCTCATAATTTTGCTGATCATATTTATTAATTCATTTCCTAGATCGTACTTTCTGATTTAAATTTACTGAACTTAGGAATTTGATCGACTGTGTTTTCTTGATACTGTTGAACGCTTTACTTCTCTGTTCGTATTGCACTTCTGAACACTTCTGATGCTGTTTCAGTGTCTACATATCAGCATGTGGCTGTTATAGTCTAAAAATATGCATTTATTATGCTTTTTATTTAAATTTGAAGGTAGATTTTCAGCTATGAATGTGGTGATAATCTTTTATAGCAGTCGTATTTGTTACAATTTGATCATTTTTTTTTCCTTTACTGTACGACAGTTTAAATCCTTTCACGAGCTGTTAAATATGGGATGATTAAGGAGTTGAGCTTTTTGTTGTGGAAAGAATTGCAACAAATTTAAGAAATGATGAGAACAATTATCATAATTAATTTCAAACAGAATGCTTATAAGAGTGAGAAAATGATAACCGGCCCCTCTAAGATATGTAAATAAACTTGGTTTATTCTTTTGCATGTCAATATTTGCTCAAAATAAAAAAAAAGATTGAACAAAACTCTAGATAAAGTAATACACTCAACCAAAATGTATTATATTGAGAGATGCACATTGACATCCTTTTATAAGTAGCCAACAATTCTGTGGGTTCTGAGGAAAAGAAAAGAAAAGAAACTAGATTGCAGATTACCAAATCTGTGCCAACATAGTCATAATCGATAACTTGTATTGCCGTCCACATATACTATGTTGGCTATATGAGCTTATATCTGTATGCATATCCACATTGTGGCAAATTCTGATCCTTGCGGGCTCCCTCAAATTCTCTCCCAGGTCTCTTCTAAGTTTTCATGGTTCTTCACCTTATCTTTTCAGTGGTTGCGCTCACTATATCTTGGCTGTCTGTGGCCATCAATGCAATGATTTTCATGATGCTGTTATTATTTGCTTGGTTTCTATTATTATTATTATTTTTATTTTTATAGAATAAAATGCTTTGGCTTTATCACTGCATCTAATTGGCGACCACATCTTGGTGATTGCATGTACCATCAATTGCCAAATACTCAAACAAATTCAAACGTGAATCCATCTATTTGAATGTCTTTTCCCTTACATGATCCTGCAAAGATCATAGTCCTAGATGTTAAAATTCCATTGCATGTATCCTCAGATTAAATAAGTGTATTCTCTTCTTCCTTTTCATAGTTAAGCAGCAGCCCAGTGCACGAGGATCCTACCACTGTGGGGTCTGGGGAGGATCAAAATTCAGGTGTACACAGCCTTTTGCTTATCTTCATGTCGTCTGGGGATAAATCAGGTCGTTAAGGACTCAAATCAAGTTATCCAGTTTATTCACTCTTCATTGTTGTGTGATAAGCTTTTATATCATCAAGCTTAGGTCACTTACGGAATATACCCTCAAAAGAGAGGGCTTGATGAATGGAGTGAACGTATGGAACTAGTTGTCAACTCGATCTCATTCTTCTGTGGGTTCCATGAATGTTGTTGTGTATCTAATACTTTGTAACAGTTTTTTCCATGGTTTTTAATCTCTTTAGCTGCATTTGGATCGCAATGCATTTTTCTTGATACCTGTATATAAATGTATTGTCAGCTGGTAGCACTCTGGTTTTTCTTTAACTCCAAATTTTGTGGTGGCAATCCCTTCTGATGTCTGAAAGTTAATGACCTTTTTTTAATCTGAAAATAATCCTCATTTTAGCATATTGCCTTATTTGCAGACCCTGTTTCACTTATTCGGGATCATAAAATAAAAAATCAGTTGGTGGATCTTGGAATCTCTGTGCAAAGTTTTAATGGTGATCTGTTGTATGAACCATGGGAAGTGTATGATGAGAATGGCCACGCTTTTACAACTTTCAATGCATATTGGGACAAATGCATGAGCTTGCCAATTGACCTAACTTCGCCTCTTCCTCCTTGGAGGTTGGTGCCACCTGCAGGTAGCTTTCAGCCACACTGTGTTCATTCATTTATACATCCACTGCTACTTTTGTTCATTCATTTATACATCCACTGTAACTTTTTTATTGGATACTGTCTTCAATGCTATAGTTTTTCTGGTAATTAACTATTGCCACCACACTTATGATATTATTCTTTTTTGTCTTGACTATTATTGTTCTTATGTTTTAAAAAGTTGCATTAGATAGGTACTTCTCACAACTTTTCGGATTTAATTAGGTCGAATGTTCATTATAACATGTTCTAAAACTTTGCTTTAATAGCTTGATCCTGTGGGGGATCAAGAACTTTTAATTTAGGTTAAGCTTATCACTGTTCTTAAGTTCTTGCTGTAGTTGTTCAAGGAGGATTTTGGATTAGTAATTACAACATATGCAAACAGAAACATGAGATGCCTTTTTCTAGAGAAGACCATACAAGGAATCTGCTGGTTTGTGAAAGCACTTTTTTATTTTCTTGGAAAGATGAGGAAGCCCTCTAATTGGCTGAAATTAATTAAAGTGTTATCCCGCTGCCCAGTAATTGCATCAATCATTACTTTTGCCCCTTGACTGGCTAATTTTTACTGGGGGTCTCCTTCTAAATTGGGTTGGGCAGGAAGGCACCTTCGCATACAAGGAGCTGATACAGTGCCATCCTTGTAGCAAAGTTCATTCTTTCATAGCTGGATGATGTCCACCTCTTCTTCATGATCTATGACTTGTCCTTTGGCTTAAACACATTAATTAAGAAATATCAGACAACAGGTAGGCAAATAAAAGGCATCCGAGGTTGCACAGAGCTGCAGGTTTTGCATCTCTATGATTGCTGCTGCCATTGTTGTATCACCCGTTCTATCAGTAGTTACCAAATCTCAGCTGGTCCTCTAATGGAGTTCCTTTGGGAAATACTTGATTACAAGAGACTACCATATTTACTGTGTTAGAATATGCATGTATTTGTTATATCATTCAATCTTCTGTGCCAGGGACAGAAAATGTTCAAAGCTGCTCACTTGAGGAGCTAGGACTTGAAAATGACACAGAGAAATCAAGTAACGCATTGCTGAGCAGGGGATGGTCCCCAGGTTGGGCCAATGCAGACAAGATGCTAGCTGAATTTATTAATGGGCATCTAAAGGAATATTCGAGAAACAGAATGAAGGTGGAAGGCAACACGACATCATTGTTGTCACCTTATCTCCATTTCGGTGAACTTAGTGTGAGGAAAATCTACCAAGCTGTCAGAATGAAGCAGATACAGTGGGCAAAAGAAGAGAATTCTGATGCAGATCTGAGTGTCAACCTCTTTCTAAGGTCAATTGGTCTTAGAGAATATTCACGTTATCTTTGTTTCAATTTTCCATTCACACATGAGCGGGCATTGTTGGGAAACTTGAAACACTACCCCTGGCGTGCTGATGAGGGTCAGTTTAAGTCTTGGAGGCAGGGTAGAACAGGGTACCCATTGGTGGATGCAGGTATGAGAGAACTTTGGGCAACTGGTTGGATGCACAACCAAACTAGAGTCATTGTGGCAAGTTTTTTTGTGAAGTTTCTTCTACTTCCATGGACATGGGGGATGAAATACTTCTGGGACACATTGTTGGATGCTGACTTAGAAAATGACATCCTTGGTTGGCAGTATATATCTGGTAGCTTACCTGATGGTCATGAGCTCAACCGTCTTGACAATCCAGAGGTATGCCATCTCTGTACAAATATTTGAGAAATCCCAAGGCTGCAACCTTAATATGTCATGGACTTATAGTTGATGCTTTTTTTGCCAAATCATTCTTTTCTGTGCATTCTCTGCTTGCTTTCCTTTGAAGGTATTGGAAACCTTTTGGTGCTGAACTGTTATTGACATCTTTTGTATTTCATGTAACTGAGATTTATCTAGGAAAGGAATTTAAATTTCATTACATGGTATTTGGACTTAATGGTAGTCAACAATGGTGTGCCTCTAAAACTTTTAAGTCAAACATGCAAGTGACAATTCATATGTTCATCCAGCTGTCTATACAAATAAGTTTCATTGCATACATATTACAGCAGAACTACATAGAGATGTACTTTTGTTCTCCGACCATTTGATTGGTAAACGTTGTACAGGTCATATTGTTAAATTTCATGACTTTGATTTTTGCTTAATCATCTAGTATGCAAAACTATAAATAATCATATATTACATAGACATTGTGTATTAGTAAATTATTTAAAATTTAACTCAACTAGTATATAATTGCCCATAAAGTTATATCATATTGACATTTTACTGAGTTCACATATTCTGTGTGGTTTGAAAAGGTCGAAAAGTTTTGAGATTAAATTCCAAATCTGGTGGCCTTCTTGCTCAAAGCTTCAACTCTCTCTCAATTTTTGAAGACTATTAGACATTGGAATCTATTTGACATCTCATTTTATCTTAAACATAAGCCTTGATCTGCATGTGTCCTGCCCACTGAGATCTAGTCTCCATCACTCCTATGGGTATTGGATCTTCATTCAGGGGTCAAACCTAATTTTCCTGGGGTCCAAAGTACTTTGAGATTATTCTTTAATATTGATACGTGCTTTAAAGCTTTTCTATACATGTTGACTTTTACAATTAAAAGATACATGCACACAAAACATACACACACATACACACTGTGAAGTTTCACAGACCTTTTCAAACCACTCTTTTCAGAGGGGAGGTAGGAGCTGGAATGGAGCGGATCTTGTTGCAAATAGAATATGATAAGAACAGTAATGCCTAAAGAGGTAATAAAGCTAGTATTATATAACTACTAATCGGGAGTAGTAATGCCCAAAGAATGACCAGAGTACTATTGTTTTTCTTTTTTGTGGGGTACAAAAGGGCATATATAATTAGTTGTTCAAACATATGGACCTCCCATGTTTGATAAGAGAGACTTGTCAGGTAGTTTTTATACCATCAATAGCCTTCTTCATGTTCTATAAACTTGATATAAAAGTGGTCCTTTTTTGTCCAAAAGATGTTTCATGAACAAAACTCAACTAGCTGTGGCTGAAACAAGCCAGTGTGGCTATATGCTTGCTCGGCCACCTCATTTTGGTTTGTTAGGCCAGTATTCCTAATCTTTTCTGGTGAGATACTATGTTTCATATGGAACTTTAATTGAATTGACACCTCGAAAATACTTGAGCTTGAGCATAACATTTTGTTCTCAGATTTACTTAAATAAGATATGATCCTTGGGGGCTTGTGTATAACCAAATCACTGGAAGTGCAATTTTCTTCAGTTGGCTTATCCAAAGGCCAATGAAGCTTATGGTTTACCACTTGCTCTAAATGATCACTGCTTCTCTCTTCTAGTCAAATGGGCTGCTAACATTTGAAATGCTAAGCAGCGCGAGCCCTACATATTTATTTTTCTATTTCTCTGGAAATTTGGGAAAGATGATCTCACTAACATATCCCTCGAATCTGTGGCATCCTCAACATATTAAGAGGCATAATAGAGAGGACTACATCTAGACCATTAACAGTTTGACCGATCCATTGCACGAGCCCAGCCGCTAGTGGGCCCTAGAAGGAGCCATTGGTTTTCTCTGTTTACATTTTCTTCATGGAAGAGTTAAAAGAGTTTGAATCTGGTACAGACTGTTGTTTGTACGTATCTAAAACAAGCTGCTGATCTAACATGTTATGTCTTGAATGACATCTGATTCTTTGTTGAAGGACAACTAGAAGTTTCATGACACTTGCTCTTCTTATGGTTTGACTAGCTAAACTTTTTGATCAAAAAGACTAGCTTAACTTTCAGAAAGCTACTTCAATAAGAGTCAGGTTTTCACTCATCTGATTTCTTTGATATTCTAGAAATTTTCTGTGCAAACTTCTCATATTCCACTGATGAAGGAGATTTTGAAAGATTTTGATTTGGGACCTTCTCCATGCTGGAGTTCTTGACAATTGACCAATAGTCATAGTTCTGTCCTTTTGTCAAAATTAAAATGCCCCATCTCATATGATTGATGGATTAATGCCTTTTGGCTTATGATTTTTTTAGGACTTCCTAAAAGGTAGCTTTAGAAATAATTTCAAAAATAAAACTTAATATTGCCATCCAGTATTCTGGTTACTTCAGAGACATGGGTCTTGATCCTTTAAACTAGGTAACTGCCTTTTCATTCAGAGAACATTCTATGTTGATATTTCTGACTAATGTAATCCCACAGACTAGGATCATCTAGTTTTCCTATAAAGACTTATATTATCAATCTTTTAAACTAATAGAAATTGGAATTTAATGTCCCTAACCACAGTAAGAATTTTTTTCTTTGTACCAGGGCTTTTGCTCTCCATGCCAAACAGTTTCCTTCCCAATTCCATTTTACTTGGTTCACTTCTTGTGTGTCTGCTGGAAATAAATGTAAAGATGACATATGTCTCCTCAAGCTTGGTGTAACAAGTATATTCTTTATTTTTCCCCCTTTTTTTGATAGATTGAAACAGTCAACATGGCCAGAAGATACATACGAGGGGCCTTCCTGACTGCCTTGGCCTCATTGGTCTAAGCAGCTGGTGGAGGAAAGGCCCAACGACCACAGAACAGTCCATTAGGGGCAACTTCAGCCTACCTACCCAGGGGTATGTAAGAAGTATTATTCTTAATGCAATAAAACGGCAAATTGAGATCCAGACTTTGTTTTCATGCAAGTTCCTGAGGTTCATATTAAGGGATAATCAACTGCTTAAAATTTAAAATGCAATTCTTTCTCCTTGAGTTTAGTGAATTTTTACATTTTATGTAAACGGCTGCCTTTGGTCCTGAATTTTGATCCAGCTATAGTCTCCATAATATCAGTTCAGTAAATACATGCAAAGACCAATTTGCACATTCAATTCTTGCTATTTCTATATTCCTGAAAGAGGAAAATGAAAAAGCCTTCGATGTACTGATTATTTCATACCAATATCACATTTCTTATGAGAAAGGCTAGCAGTTGCAAGTTCTTGTTTCCTTCTTTCTTTTCTTTCAATGAAAATATCCTACTTTTGCCTTTGATATAGAATTTTTTACTTTAAAATATTGTTTCATTAAAGTTTTGAGGTTTGACTGTCATTTTTATCCTGGAGTCTAGGATCAAGGTCGCAAATTCGATCCTGATGGAGAATATGTTAGAAATTGGATTCCTGAACTTGCAAGAATGCCAACTGAATGGATCCATCATCCATGGGATGCTCCAAGATCTGTACTAAAGGCTGCTGGAGTTGAGCTAGGTTTAAATTACCCAAAACCCATTGTAGAACTTGTTACAGCTCGGGAGCGCCTGGATGATGCTGTCGCCATGATGTGGGAACTGGACAGAGCTGCAAGAGTTGCAACATTAAGTGGTTCAGATGAAGTTGTGGCTGACAATCTGGTTGGTGTGAATAACTTGGACATTCCAAAGGCTGTTGTGAAGAAGGAGGTATCTTGCACAAGTTCATCTCTTGATCAAAGAGTTCCTTCTGTCCATAATCTTAAGGGCAGTTCATGCAACAAGGAACTGAAAAATCTAAACAGTGAGAGATCCAAACAGGTTGACATAAATAATCGTGTTGCCAGGATAGGGACATCAAAAATGGACGAAGACCTGTGTTCCACAGCAGAATCATCAGCTGCTAGGAAAAGAAGCATCAGTGAGAGTATGTGTCCTGTCCCAAATTCATGTTTTTCTTTGTCAGAAGTAAATCATTCACATGATGGTGGTTCTTCCAAGCCACATAATTCTAGTGGATCACCTTCCATGCATCCGTGGAAAGAAGAACATGGCATCGGAGGAGAAAAGGTAATCTCAGTTCAATTATTAGATGAGTACTGCAGTAAGAGCACCTTGGCCAGCCCTAGTTGCACAAGCAATAGTACGAGTGAAAGTATTTTTCTGCATGATCCTTAAATGCTTGTCAAATGCGATACAGGCATGTTCAAGCATTTTCTGTATCAGTTACTCTTCAGTTCCATCTATCTAATTTAAAGTTGCCGTCCAGTGACAATTGTTTTGGTTTTCTTCCTTGAGGCAATGGTTGAGTACTTCTCAAGCAATTGGTTATCAAATGAACTCATTTCTACAGTTAAAATCTATTATATGTCAAGATACCAATACCGAAACATTGAAATGCATCTTATGAATGTAGAACTGTCATATCAGTAGCTTTTAATTTGGTTACACGCCTGTTTGCAAATATCTTCCCAAAATTACCAGTATGATATGTCAAAGCATGGCTGAACTCCATACGTGTGTTTACCTCTGTTCTAGTGATAGTAAGATTAATTAATTGCTGTTTTTGTAGGAGGGAGATGATGTTGATGCTCAAAGTAGCATTAAGGGCTTGAGACCATGCAAGAGACCATCATAACTCCAGACAAATAAAAAAGGTCACTTCATCTTGTGTACATTGCTATCATGCTTATGTCTTATTTCATGTTAACATAAATATGATATGCTTTGCGCTCTATAAATTCTCATCTATAAACAGTTTTGTATTTTATGGTTTCTATCTTCATGGACATTAACGACTAAAATATTTGAGCGTTAGTTTTCTTTGTGCTGATGCATATAATAGCTGTATGTTAATATACATCTGTGTCAAGCTTTTTTAAATTTGTGATTTTGTTCTATTGAGCTTATGCATAAATCACTATATATTCCATGTTTTCTCTGACTGGAACTGCAATATGCTGAGTCTGGGGCCATGAATGATGGAGGAGAATGCCTCCATTGATAATGCACATATATCGATATAGAAATCGCACCCTGAGAAAAAATAAATTGCCACGAACTACTTATTAAATCTAACCAATCTACTTTAGGAAAAAGAATTTTTGGAGGTTAAAACTATGAGAAACTATAAGATTATCTTAAAACAAGAATATAATTTGGAAGAGTGGTGTACATTTTGAACGAATAATCAGTGTTTAAACTATGCAAGGCAAGTTATGCACTTGGAGTTGGTTTAGTCATCCCTGCATTGAATTTGAAGGTGTTGTTTCATTAGAGTACAGGTCCTCTCCGGTTAGGGTTCGAGAGGACTTGCGTTTTGGAACAGTATGCATAGACTGTGCATGTTCTTAACAATGCCACTTATGTTATTGCCTGATGAATAACAATTGTTCCATTCTTGAAGTGGGCCAGCATCAAATATAATAGGGAGGCTAATTCGAGAGGACTTGCATGTTGGTTTCATTCTGCTCACAAGGAGAGACATGCTTAAAATCAAGAAGCATCCATCTTGTTGTTGCCTCCCACAATGCCTGTCTTTTCTGAGAGAGTGTGTGTTGCACAATCTTTTTCACTTTATTTCCCTAGTTGTTTCTCCATCTTTATTTTCAAGTCTAAGCTACAAACAATTTCATAGTTCCCATTTCAACCTTTTCCTGGACCGGGGGAAATATGAGTTGTCTTCATCATCACCTACATCAAAATGTTGGGGATAGGAATTCAACCCAGCCGTCTGCTACAACCATCAAAAAGTTGCCAGCTTGATAAGTCGATACCTTTTGAAGGCTGTATTGAATTTATTCATTGAATTGAACTACCATCATTGACCCTATTGCTTGGAGAGCCCCGCCCCTCTTTGTCATTGTACTCTTTGCTTGTTGGTATGCTTCTCTTTACTTGGAATTCTTTTCCTTTTTTTTTTTTTTTTTCGAGAAGAAAGATGCTGTTGTGGTTCATGCAATTAACGGGCAGTTTTTACTTGTAAACTTGTTTGTTTTGTTCCCCATGCAGTGAAGAATTAATGCTCGATCATCTGCACATATCTTATTTGTCATCTTCCACAATGTGATTTGTAGTGCTTCAGATTATTTGTCATCTTCCGCAATGTGATTTGTATAGTCCTTGAGATCTTTCCGACCTTGATAGTCCTGGGCTCCGCCGCTCCATTTAGTTTCAAAATGTCCTTTGAGACAAGGGCGAGCAAGTCCATGTTGTCAGCTGTAGTTCAAGGGTTTAATGGGATTCCAGAGCCATGCCTCTTCAAATTATAATTTTCCTTTTGTGTGTGGTGTGTGTGTGTTGAGGGTGTGGGGAGGCAATATGAAACCACATGCCTAGGCAGAGGGCTCTCTTAGGTCGAAGCTATTTTCGATTGAAGAAAAGGAAGGCTTGCTATAATTTTTTTTTTTTTTAAATTTTTTTTTGCAGTGCTGCATGCTTGTTGATGGTGCTCTTTTATGAACACAGTTTTATTTTGACTAATTATCATATGAAGAGCGTAATTGTCTTCATACGCAGAAACGTAGAAGGGTAGAATGCATGCCCGAACCACCGTCGGTAGAGCTTTAGCATGGATCTCAAAATTACAACATTATGGCAACGGGGATTCCTGAGTCCTGACGACGTGCATGGGAGCCGTTCAAAATGAGGATTACGGCCGTGCCATTTGAATGGTGGGCTTCGTGCTAGACGCAGATACGTTCATGATACGTGAAAGGCGACATGAGAGAAATAGAATGCTGGAGAAGGCATGGATAAGGCTGCGAATGGTGTCAGATATGATCGAGAGCTAAAAGTTGGCTACGTGCCGCTTACCGTGGTGAGATTACTCTCAGCCCAAGTTTCACACATGCGCTGCATGTGCAAGGAAGATTAGATGTGTTTAAGATAAAGAGTAAAAACAATGGGAGGCTTGGTTTTCTTGTAATGTGGTGTAAGGAGATTGGTGCACCTCTTGAATTTGTTGCCATAGACCAGAGGTTAGTTGATTATAAAATTGCTAAATTAATATTAACGGATTTGAGAATCTTTTTATGTGCATAACTAGTATAGTGGTTGGGCGATGTCTGGGTCTATTGATTTTACACAGCGTGTGGGATCGGAATCTATTGCTTTGTGATTCATACGAAAAAAATTGAAGCTTAAAAAAAAAAAATTACATATATATATATATATATATATACTCTTTGCTGTCTCATGTGTATAGTACTTGTGATCTAAAAATTTTTTTCTATTGTTTAGTAATTCATGTGAAGAGGTCAGAATTTTGAAAATATTTTTTTTTTTTTACTTTATGATTCGTGCATGAAAAATTAATGGAACTATATGATGAAAAATCAACGCTTTGCCTCTGCCACACCCATGCATGCGACTGTACCATCTTTGCTCGCCCCACATTTGCTCCGACATCGTCAACATCCGGATGTACTCCTTCGAACCCAGTCTCATCGTAAAGTATAGGGCTGTTTGCATCCTCTGCATCGGGGTTCTATTAGATAGATTTGTCGATAAGGAGGATCCATAGGGTGGTGGCATCGATTTTTCAGATGGCAGTCCATCAGGGGTCCATCTGTCCCATGTAAAAATATTTTTTTTTCTCCTTGCTGCCTCATGTGTATAGTGCGTGTGATCTGAAATTTTTTTTTGTTGCTTTGTGATTCATGAGAAGAGATCGGAGCTTTAAAATATTTTTTTCTTTTACTTTATGATTCGTGCATGAAAAATCAATGGAATCGTGCGATGAAAAATCAATGCTCTTCTTCCGCCACACTCGTGCCTGCGATCATACCTTTTTCGCCCACCCCACGTCTGCTGCAGCGCCACCAGCATCCAAAGGCACTCTTTCTAACCTAGTCCGGTCGTGAAGTGTAGGGTCGTTTGGCCGTCTGTGTCCTTCATGTCAGGATCTTGTTCGACAGACTCGTTGGCAAGAAGGGTCTATAGGACGACAGCATCGGTCTTCCCCGATGGCGGTCTACCAAGGGTCTGCTTGTCCCACATCCACTCCAGCCATTCGAAGCCTCCCAACTGATTGGGACTCGTGAGAATGGAAAAATAGAAGAAAAATAGAGAAATTAAGAAAAAGAATGAGGCAACTTGAGAGTGGTTCGAAAAAAAAAGAGAAAATAATACATCGTGGGAACAAAAAAAAAAATCATAGAGGCTTCCAAATTTGACACATAGCATGTTGGGAGATTATTTTATAATCTTATATGTCAACACAGAATGTCACCTCCAACACCCATTTATCGATTTACTATTATTATATTGATATATAAATAATAATTTAAAATATTTTTTATTTTTTATCATACTATTTGTATTTTTATTTTTTATTTAAAAAATAAAAAAATAAAACTTGATATGCGGTATTGCGGGAGATTATTTTACAATCTTACGTATCAATACAGAATGCCATCCCTCATATCCATGTATTACTTTACTATTATTATATAGATGGGTGCTACAAAACATCTCCTGATAATCAAATGTATTTTGCAAGAGAGTATGAATTCTCCTTGCCACGTCCTACGATCTAGATAGTGTGGTGCACCGGGAGTGTTAGACTATTATGTGTGTATATGCTTATATACTTTTTTTTAATAAGATGGATAATTTAAATATTTCTAATATGAATACATTCAAGATAAATAGAGAACAAAATATCTCTAAATAGGATAGAAGTATTTCGCATGTCGGTCTAAAGATGTGGTTTCGAGTGCTCTACAACAAAAGTAGCTATCTAGGCAGTTGCTGTGTTCATCTTCTAAAAAGTATGCCTGATGATGAGATCAGCAAAACAAAAAAGCAAAAATCCAATATTCCATAGGAGGGGATGGCTAGTATCTCCTCGAATACACCCCTGGAGTCAGGCCGTGATTGTAGCCAAGCCACCCTCGATGATCAGATGCTTAGCATGAAAGGACCGACAAGCAAAGATAATCCCGGCCCAAGCAGCTCGAAATTCCATAGAAGGAACAGGCAGATCCCAGAGTTGGCTGCCCTCGGTTGCCATGAACTTGGAGGTGGGGTCGCGGATGATAAACTCAGCTCATCCGCTCCTCCTCCTGATACTACCGTCGAAGTTGAGCTTAAAGAACCTCAGAGGAGGAGGCTCCCAAATAATGAATATTCGATGCACCGCTACAAGAGTGCAGTAGGAGTCCCAAGTCTCTGAGAGTCTCAAGTCCTCATCAATCACCTCAGTTGCAGAGGTCATGGCTCTCTCCGAGATAAATCTCATTGGACACCTCCTTATCTCAAACACTAGACTATTCCTAGATAACCATATCTGCTATGCAATATAGTCTGTCCGGATGCCAATCAGCCTCAGCCCTCCCCTCCTAGCACTCTGTCTCAACGTCTAAGAAATCCTGGGCAAGGGATTCAAACTAGAGCAAAAAGCTATACTCACTCACCATATGCCACATTTGTGTCGCTCTTGGGCATAGAAATAGCATATGCTTAATTGTCTTGTCTTCGCTATGGCAGACCGAGCAGATGGACTGGATATCCATGCCTCTCTCTCTGAGAATAGATCTGATCGAAAGCCATCTCCAAGTAATTTTTCAGAAAAAGAGACTCACCTACGAATGTACGTACTTTGATCTTTTAGATCCACCCAATATCCAACCTCTTAGATAGCTCTCTCTAGAATCGGCAATAGAGATTAGCCGTCACAGCCCTTGGTAGGCAAGAAGATCTCCAGACCTTGACATCCTAAGCACTCTGGATTAGAATCGCTAAAAATCGTACGTGCTCAGCCAGGCTCTCCCCGAAAAATTGAGTCAGGGTCCCCGGGTCCGAACTCCAGTCATCTTGGACAATCAGGTCACATATCCTCAGAGAATCTCCAACATTTGTACCGATGAAGGTGGGCCACCGACTTAGCGGCATATCTACAAATTAATCCAAGAATCCGTCGGAACATTCACAAACTAGCCATCCACAATCCACCTAATTAAAGGGACAACCTCGAGGCTCATGCGCAAATTTTTTTTCAAAAAAAAAGAGCACCTTTTAGTCACATAGATCTCCGTACCAGTGATCCATGGGTCATATCTGGCTCTTATCACCATGCTTCGCCAACCGTCGGGTTCGAGTAGAAAGCGAGCGGCATGTCAGTCAATAAAGACCTTCCACCTAATAACTAGGGACTGGATCCCCAATCCGCCATCTATTTTCATGAACCAATCTTGAATTGAATTCAAATCAAGATTGACTTGAACTTAATGTTGTGTTGAGCTTGATTAGTTAGATGAAAAATTGATATTTGAATTGATTAGGCTTGATATAGAGTTACCAAGTCTATTGAAATTTTCTTTTGTCTGTCTTGATTTGAAATCAAGTTTGGTTGAGCTTGATCAAATGATGAACGAGCTGGACCCTGTCATAAAATCGAGCTTGAAAATTATTTCAAGCCAAGCACTAAGGCCTATAACATACGACAACATGCCTAAAAAATCATCCGATGTTTGAAATTGGTTATCCAAGATAACAAGCCCTTCATAACTAAGAGACAACATGATAGAAGGGACTGGGTCCAATCTGGGTGTCACCGCCACGACCAAGTCCATGGTGAAAAGCACCAATGTCCTCATGACACATGACCCAAGAACCTATGCCTCGTACTAGGTTTGGACCCCAAAGTATGTTCTTTTCATGAAACCAGGTATCATCTTCCCCATGGCTTCCTACTAAGAGTAATTCTTTGTGCACTAGGTGTGGTGCAGAAAAAATAATGTGGAGCGCACCGTGATTGCCGATTGGTCCATGGAGCATGAAACAAGCGCGCCTCATAACCATCATCTTAACCGTCTGACATCATATTTAATAAGATAAAATATCTTCGATATGAGTGCACATATCGTAAAAATTTAATACATATCATATTATTTTTTTTAAATTTTTATATGAGAAAAATATTTTTTTTCGAAGATATTTTTTTTATATTTTTTTCATGCACAATCATTACGAATGCTTTTATTCTCTCTCTTGTCCCTCATTTCGTTCTCCTATCGTCTTAGCTCCCGTACATCCGAGGTTTCTCATGCAATTAGTATTGTGCATCCGAGATTGTTGCTTGTATTAACTTGCATCAATTTCTTCAAGACAACCTATCGTATCTATCATATTTATCTTGTCTGTTATATTTTATTTTTTTCTTTGAAATTTCTTTATTACAGCAGTTTTACTCTATGTTAGTTAAACTGAGTTAACGTGTTAGATGGGCTTCTTTTTTGATATCTTTTCTTCATGTTGGTATAATAAAAAATAAAAAAAGAGATATAAAACATCATTAACATGCTAACGGAAAGTCATGCAGACCGGCAGCAAGCAATATGAAAAAGTTCCGTTGCATCTCACGACATCCCGATCAATATTTGTGGCATCCCGTTGGTTGTTCTGATGTCCTATCACGCGGTGCATAAAAAATTGCTCTTAAGAGCAATGCTATAGGGCCCAAGCCTGGTACCCAACAAAATCTGCTTCAGAACTCTCGCGCTGCATGTTGATCCAGTTCATGGCATCGGTGCTCTGTATGATGGGTCTCTGGTGCAAGAAGTCGATACCCTTCAGGCACGTGGCGCTAAAGCTTATTCGTGATATCAAGCTTTGGCCCCACATCTTTTTCTTTTTTCGTAGGTTTGGATATTTTGATTCAGAATCCTTCAATATTGGTGGGTAGGATGAGTACAATCATAAAAATTATTAAATTATAAATTAGATTTAAAATATATTTATAATTATCATAGATTATATTTTTGATGGACCTGGATCTTATAGAGAGCAAATAATGACTCCAATAAATTATTTTTGTTTATGAGATTTAAATCAATCCACTTAAAATATTATCTAAAATAGTCATAAACATAAATCTAAGCCATCTTATTGTCTAATATTTACAATAGTTTAACTATAAATTTTATAAAATTTTAGACTCAACTATCCAAATAGATTCTTAGAAGATTTGTTAGGACGTCTTGCCCAATTTGGGGGTTGGATTCCAAGTAGCCTTCCTCCCCTTTTGACCCCAGATTGGTTACTTTACCAGAAGGTGAGAATAGTCCGTCCTGGCCTGAAAAAAAAAAAAGAAAGAAAAAAGAAAACAGAAGGGAATAAATTGTTAGAGACGCACGAATTCATCATATTCTCCAGCAAGAATCACAGGTGGTGCACTTAAGCAAACCGGACAAGAGACCATCAAAATCAAAGTATACATCCGTTCCTTGGAAAAATTGACAAAATAACAAGCATTAGAAAGTTCCATTATTCCAATGAAGACTTGACGATGGGTGCAAACAAAAGTTAAAGATTAGTGGTTTACTCTATTTCTGTTAGAAAGTGACTCATGTTCACACCTTGCAGGTGTTCTCCAAAGTTCTGGGGAGGTGTTCCTCCAAAGTTTCTGGCACGGATAACCATGACCAACTTGCAAACGAGATGTCGTGCCAGTTAATTTTAATCAACTTAAATTTTCTGTTGCATTATTATGTATATACGCTCAAGAGATAACAATTGCAGCTTAACAGGTTTAACTGCTAACCCTAAGCCCAACCCCATCAACTAACGAGCCACATTAATCAAAACAACCCAATTCCATGGGTCATTGTACTTTAGACCAGCACATCTGAAGTGAGCTAGTCCATCTTACCATCTAACATTAATTAAGACAAAATAATCCCGTCCTGAAGGCAATTGACGAACTGGCGAGTTGCCAACAATTCCTTTAACGATGGAACCATGCGTCCTGGGTCCGCCTTAATGGCCCAGCCACATAATATCCCTATTCAATAAATTAAGGAATGTGAGGCCAATAACGCATCTACTAATATCATAGGCTCATCGCAATGGAAGAAAGACTTGGGGAAGAAGATGCGAAAATGTGACAACCACCATTCTCTGGGTACCATCATCAATTCGCTGCAAGCTTGACCATTTTTTCAGCACTCGAACGAACTTTGATCTTTTATCTTCCCATGCCTCTCTCTTCTTCTTTCTTCCTTCTTCAAGGATTTAGAAGATTTGAGCAACTCCTGGTCAGTCAGTGGTATACTCCAAAGAGACCACATGCAGCGATTGATCCTCATGTCTCCATTCTTGGCAACAAATAAAACTATAAATTTTAAATATTGATACAGCTAGGTCTACTCTAATAGCCGAACATACTTAAATACTACAATTTGTTTATCTGTCGTTTTCCAACCTATTGAACATATAAAATGGCTATACTTAATTGGAGATTGTTTACTCAATAATACGAGGGAAACCTTGGACTCAAACTGCGGGCGTTGCACCAGGAATCACGGCCTCGGCATCTATGTACGTTTTTAAATAGAAGGAGTACCGATAACTCAATTATATAATCCTGCTTTTTCTAACATATAATTGTTTATGTGTACAATTTCCCCTCTCTTTTTTTTTTCCTCGTTGGAAACTTCTCAACCGTGGAGTCCTCCATGGGTTGCTCCCTAACAGTTGAAGTAGTTAAAATAATGGAATTAGAAAATGGAAGAATAAGTGGAGTTGTTTAATGGGGAAAGAGTGGAGAATGAAATATGCTTCAACTCATCTCAGCCGTCCAATAATCTGTTTAAGGGCCTTCATAGTTCGGGTCCTTGACTATCATTTGTTATCTGTGCAAAAACAAGTCGTAACTTAGTTTTCGGAATATATTATGATATTAAAACCTATACATGTAATTGATCTGCTCTGTTGTCTGGTACTCTAGCCCCCCCAGGAGTCAAAGAAATTTAAATGCACGTTTTGGACGTTAGTGATGATTCCTTCATCTTGTACAGTTTCATTAACCAATAAGACGTGGTTCAAAGTTTAACCTGCGGGCACTGCACGCTTGCATATTCCTCCATGTCATAAAACACAAGGATTCATCATAATTCTCTTTCAAAAAGAAATGATATAACTAAATAAAATAATACTAGTGACATATTTATGAAATTTAATACCATGCAATGCCCATAATTGAAATCATTCTTATGCAAGCGTCTCCATCATGGAATTCTCCATGGATAGCATAGCGTATTGATTAGGGTATGTCATGGTCCGAGTTTGGCATAGCTCACATACTACTTAACCTAATTGGATTTTAGGTTGCCAAACATGAAGACTAAATATGAACCTAATGTTAACTTGGCTCGGATACAATCCAATTCAAAGTGCACATGATTCTTACCTGCCTTCTGCTAGGCTCCTAATTTAGCTATCTATGCAGCACCCGCATCCAAAATAATCTAAATTGATGAAAGTCAATGAAGAACATCAAACCCAAAGTACCTGATCCAATTAATAAACGTTCAAGCTAGCAATTATTGTCGAGCCAGGTGTAAGGTGGATTGCGTCGTCTATCTATTTTATGTAATATAAAAATGTATGTGCGTCTTTAGCGGATCCCACCCGTCCGAGTTGCACTTCCAACAAGAACTATCTTAGCTTAGATTTAAAACAATATTTTTAAATAAAAATATAATATATGTTACCTCAATACTTCATAGGAAGGGCCGTTGATGCTTGCCGAGAGAGCCAGGGGCAGAGCGTAAACTGAGTCCATGTCATCGGCTTATCAGATCAAGCCGATAGCTCCGCGGACGTATCGTGTCTGGCTTATATGTATTTTTTAACCGCCGCTTGATAACCGGCCGGCTCCACCTTTCCGTTATTTCCTCCACCTCGGAGAACAAAACAGAAACAAAAGGCCGGGACGCCGTGCATCACATGGCCTTGTTTCTGAAACGTGGTCGCCATCTAATGGTCCGAGTACAGCTAGCTTTCCACGTGGCTTCATATCCTTCAGGCACATTACTTTCGTACTTCTCTCGTCCGGAATGTCCCTCCCGCCAATCGGCCGAAACTTTCTCCAAAAGGCCGTTACGATAATAGCCCCTCGCCACGTGGGGACCGTTCTATCCAACCGTCCGAACCGCGACCACTGTAACTGGACGCTTCTGATTTCCGGAACCCATCGCTCTTTTAAAAGCTCAACCTAACCGGATTAACTAGCGACAGAAGCCCGACTCGGCATGATTATATCTGTGGACCCCAGGAACAACTTAACTATTTAATGCAGTTTCGTATAATAATCTATCTTGCTTTTAAAAGTGCAGACGATTTTTTACTCTAAAGCTTTTGCTGGTGCTCCCCATATGAATAACTTGGTGGATATGAGATTATTAGCTAGTGGTAGAGGTAATCTGGGAATAACAAAATATCGGAACCAGATATGGGCGATTCCTTAACGGAAAAGGATCACAGAAGCAGAATTCCCGCCATTAACAATGATTAACTTATTAGACGGTTTTGCCCTCATGTATTTTGAGCTATTAGCCAGTAATCCAATTTACTTGTCTCCTAATTGAACAAAAGAATAGTGGCGTTTTAGGGATAAAAAAAAAAAAAAAAAAAAAGGGCAATTCGAAGTTGAATAGGAGTCGGCCGAAGAGTCCGGAGCCGTCCGATCGAGGATCTCGTTCCGTATAGCAGGACCGAATATTCGGTGGAATCACACCGAATCCTCTGCTCTCTATAAAGGAAGGCGAAGTGCGCTCCAAGAAAAGCAACCAGTGGGTCAGGGTTTGGAGCGATGAGTGCGGAGCTGAAGAGGGCCTACGAGATCGGAACAGAGATCGGACGGGGGAGGTTCGGCACCGTATACCGGTGCGTCTCGACGGAGACCGGCGAGGCGTTCGCCGTCAAGTCCATCGAGAAAGCCCTGCTCTCCGACGACGTCGACCGCGAGTGCATCGAGCGGGAGGCCAAGATCGCCCAGCTCGCCGCCGCCGGGAACCCGCACGCGGTCCAGGTCCACGCGGTGTACGAGGACGAGGCGTGGCTCCACGTGGTGATGGAGCTGTGCCCGGGGCCGGACCTCTTCGACCGGATCAGCCGGCGGGGGTCGCCCCTGTCGGAGGCGGAGGCGGCGGCGGTGATGGCGCCGCTGATGGAGGCGGTAGCTGTGTGCCACCGCCGCGGGGTGGCACATCGCGACATCAAGCCGGACAACGTGCTATTCGACGAGCGGGGGTGCCTGAAACTGGCGGACTTCGGGTCGGCGGAGTGCTTCGGGGACGGGCGGCCGATGAGGGGTCTGGTAGGGACGCCCCACTACGTAGCCCCGGAGGTGGTGGCTGGGAGGGACTACGACGAGAAGGTGGACGTCTGGAGCGCCGGGGTGGTGCTATACGTAATGCTGTCCGGTGTCCCGCCCTTCTACGGCGACACGGCGGTCGAGATCTTCGAGGCGGTGCTCCGCGCCAATCTCCGCTTCCCGACGCGGAACTTCCGCGCCGTCTCCCCGGCGGCCAAAGATCTTCTACGCCGGATGCTCTGTAAGGACGTCTCTCGAAGGTTCTCGGCGGATCAAGTCCTCGGTGAGCCTTCGATACGATCCCCTTTTCTTTCTTCATCCGATCTCTTTTCTAGGGTTTCTTTTCCGATCTATCTCGTTTTCCTTTTGGGCCTTTAAAAAAAAATCTCTTGTGATTTTCCCGGAACCCCCCCCCCCCAAGATCTTGCGTTTCGGTACTCAGCTTGCCATTTTTTTTTTTTGGTATCTCCGATTTTATTTTATTTTCTTAAAAAAGAAAATAATTCCACATGTTTCTTTTTATCTATATTATGCATGTTATTTGACAAAAGAAAATGAAAAATTTCAGGGCATCCGTGGATAACCAGTGGAGAGGGAACGAGAGCAGCGGAGGAGCCAACCTAGAAGGGATGGCTGCTGGCTTTGCGTACAGAGATCGTATAAATACCACCGTATATATCCGCCCTCTTTTTGTGAAGACGGCTTGCTCTGAGAAGTTTCTAGAAGGACTCCGGAGAGTGGGGAAAAGGATTTTTGAATCTTGCTGTGAGAAAAAGATGGGTTCTTTTCTTCGTTCGTCTCCTGATCTCTTTTCCGGTAGAGGTCTTTATATATGATGAAGAATCGCAACGTGTCCTCTTTGTATAAAGTTGTGGTGTTCTATCATGTAAAGAGATGCAAGAGATATGGAATTTCGCGTCCTCTTTGCTTTTATTTTCGTAAATTCTTCTTGAATTCTCCTCCTTTTCGCTTTGTTCGTTCTGTTTTTGTGGGAGGGCAGAGCAGCGGATGGATGGATTCTGCCATCCGTCTCTCTTTGTGGCGGGGCTGGACGGCTTGTGCTTTATTGCCTTCCGAGGCTGATAAGAAATCTGATAGCAAAAACAGGGAATAGTTGGACTGTCCCACCTCCTCTGCGATAGGCGTCTGCGCTTATTTTTCCCAGGCTTCGAGGGAGGGGATAATTTGTCAAAGGATATCTTGGATAGGTTATTTCACGAGATGAATTTTATTATATTATATTTAACTGGAGAGAGAGAGAGAGAGATGGAGAGATTAACCGAGCGCATCAGTCATGTTATTAGTTAGATTTTCTGACGAACAAAATTGTTTTTTTATTTTTTGGCGGGTGCACATGGATGAAATCGTAATTAAAGTGGATAGGTTATCTCCGTTTGTTGGAATACTTTTATTGCATTATTTTAGTGAAATATCGGAATAAGTTTGCTTTTTATGGACTTATTCATTCAAACGAGGCTATTTTATGACCTTTTTTAGGCATTTGGTGGGATAATCATTTATCTCCCTATCAAACACAACCTTCGGCCATGTTTGGTTTCGAAAAAGGAAAAATGAGAATGGCAAAAAATATTCCCATAAGAATAGTTATGCCGACTTATACCAATATTTGTTTTGGCTCGACCTCTTGGAGTAATTTTTAAATGCTTTTTTTTCCATAAAAATGTACAAAATAGGCGTAGAAATGTCCTCGTACCAAGGAATAGTTTATGACAGCTTTCCTTTGGATGTTTGTATGACTATTCCTCGCAGCCGAGTATTCTTTGAAAATGGCATAAGAAATAATTAATTGTCTAATACCATATAAGTCCACCTATGGACCCCTTAACACAGGAGTTTGTGCTAATATAATCATATATATTTGGATTCCCAGATCAAACGTAGTAAGAGGACTATGTGTCAAGCAAACTCTTGTGAGACTTGGTCGAAAAACGTACCTAGAATCGGAAAACAAGCCTTGTCTTTGAGTTGACTCTTAACCAATTGAAAATGCAAACTAAACAATTATCAAAGGGATGATAAATGCTATCAATCATGAGAAATGACTATAATCACTTGAAGAATGAAAAAAAAAAATTTAAATAAATAAAGAGATCATAGTTGCTCATGATCCTTTCATGTACATCATACGAATTAAAATTTAATGCTATATAATCCTTGAGATCATGCCCATCACATTTGTGGGACATAAGTCATAACGCTATTTAGTGATCAACTCCTACTAATATTTTTAAAAAAATTATTATATAATAAAATCCTCACTAAATATATAAATATAAGGATGATAATTTTAGCCAATCTAATGAATATCTAATCTGAAGTATGTCGGGTTCCAAAAAAATATTTGAAGCAGATTTGAATTGGATATGGATTTTGGTATATCTCGTCTCGAATTCGATCCGATATATCTTTAATCTAAATTCTCCTTTCAAAGTTACAATAATTGTATAATATTTTCATGATGATTTTTTTATCCAATTTGATCCAATTCGATCCCTCATATCTATTTGATCCAATTCGATCTGTGGCCCTATTTGATCCGATTTGGAGTGGATATGGATATGAAGTTTTTAATTACAATATAGATACGAATATTGACCCAATCTGATTTATATCAAACCTGTTGCCATTCTTATATATGTAATACAAGGTTCAATCCTTGATCTCCACTCTTCATGTCATACAAATTTCTTTTTTTTATTTTTTTAATGAAATGTGAGGTACGTAACCACTATTATGTTTAGATAAAAATAAAATCACCAAAATTATTTTATTTAATAATGAACTTGTTAGGTTACGATATTATAGTTTATACTTATCTTACTTCTTATGTTGCATAATTACATTCACCACTCCATTCTCGTATCAAATTGTGTTGATAAATACCCAAGGCTGTGTAAACTATATTAACTAGACCCAGAAATTGCACCCGTCTCCTTCCATCATATTTAATCAAGAGAAGAGCAGGGAACATGGTTGTTCAATGGACTATTATTTTTTATGGCTTGCATATTTATAATGTTAAAACAACCTTCTTCTATCATACTTAACAAAGAGCAGAGTAGGAAATATGGCTGTGCAACATATTGCTAGCCTGTATTTTTTTTTTTTTTGTTTGGTGAATAGAAAAAATTATACCACTTTTTTATAGATACATCTATATGAATCAAAAAATAAAATATTCAGAAATTGAGGCCGTAAAATCCTATAGTACAGAAGCGGTATTGTTGGCTATATAAAAAATCGTCCAATCTATTGTATTATTAGTTTTTCTGTGGACATATGGTGCTACCAAAAGTAAGCAATATACGCATCATCTTCTGTATCACCTTAATGTTATCATATGAGGACTGATTGATTCTTGTTTGTTTGCGCTGCATCTGCCAGGAGTAGCTTCGTTTGTCCTGCATCTAAATGGAAGTAGTATGGAGGCTATCAATGACCGCACATGACGGTAGGGCCGACCAGACTGCGCAAGATTCTCCTTCTAGGTTTGCAATACAGTTTGGATTTTATTGCTAAGGGCAAGTGTCGTCCCATCATGGTCTTGTCATGACTTCTGCGTGGCATCCAACTCCTTGAACCGATAGTGTTTGAGCGGACTTGCCATCTCTCAATTACATCCAAATTCATAGGAGTTATTACATCCAATCACCTAACAAAAATAAACATTTATTGCAGAAAGTGTCAAAGAATCTGGTTATCGATGCCATATACGTGCGGGTCAATTGCGTACGTGCCACAATTTCGTGGCTACTAATTATAGAAATGATGCCCTACTCAAAACTTGTCAACAAGTCAATACCTGCATCAGATTGATAATCAAATTGATAATAAAAAACTTATGAGCGAATATACTTCAAAAATATTCAACAAAAAAATGGATGATTATGCACATATTAAAATATTAAAAAAAATAAATTTTAAAAATATTTGAACAATTTAGATAAATATTACATAATCATTTCTTTTTTGATAGATATCCTAATATATGCATGTGGCAGGTGACGATAATTCGATCATAATTTTTTCTATGATCGATTTGATTGTAAAAATTTTTCCACATCAAATAATTACTAAGAATAATATCTCTCTCTATTATTACATATCTCCACACGGAAGCATTAATTAGGACATCAAGGTTTTCTCTCTCTCTCTCTTTTTTTTTTTTTTTTTGGATGTAATATCAAGATTCTTCTTTGAACTAATGATATCCAACACCAGTAGTTTTTTTTTTTTGTGATAAAAAATCCAACGCTGGTGGTTGAAATCATGTTTGTGCTCTAGAAGGTGGACGGGGGAAGTATATCTATATCATTATTATTTTTACTTTCTTTAGAATTGATAAATAATAGTATTGTGGTATAAATGGTAAAGACATCTTTAATCTCACATCTGTTGTGAATCAAGAGAGAGTATGACTTATATAGATTGAAATCTTTCCTTTCTTATGAGACGTTTTTTAAAAGACAAAATCGTACGATCTTGTACTGAGAGCGTCTTAGATCAGAACATAGTATCAAAAAAAATTGCTCAATTCTCAATATATGGGAGGGGAAAGAAAGTAAATGAGATTAATCCATTGATGGATAGTTCAATGATTGATATAATTAAAGGAATTTGCTCGATCAGAAAGAAAGAAAAATATTATGATACAACACTTATTATCAAGTTTTCACACATCAATAAAACATGTGTATCTCATGAGCCAAAACATCATTTCTATTTTTCTTTTGCTAAAAGAATTATAATTTTTTAAAAAGAGGAGCACATATATACTTCAACAATAATTACTTTTTTTTTTCCCCTCCAAGACTAAGCCACTAATTTAATTTGTCAACCATACCACCTTACTTTACTTCAGATGGCATGCAGCATCCCTTACCATTATAGTTGAATTCATGTGTCAATCCTCTTGCATACCTAAAATTTTTTGGTATTCTGGTTCCTGAGCTTTAAGCCCGGATCTAGTCGACGACTATGCTTTCACCTAGGTAATTAAGAGCTTCGCGGGTATGGTGTACAGTACAGAGTTGGAGCCCTCCCAGTTCTATTGAAAATGAAGCAAAAAAAAAAAAAAAAAATCGTCCATGGAATGATCCTTGAGATGCTCCTAGAATCATACGGTAAACCGTGATATCCTCCGTATTTGGAATGCTAATCCTAAATGAGCACAAGCCCGTTGCGATGCGCGTACAACATCATAGGATACAACGCACCCATGGATGACGTCCAATATCAGAATATGGATGGCATGCATGAGCATAAACGTATGGCCGTCCATTCTACAGTGGATGTCATCCACATGTGCACCATATCCCACTGCACACATCGCAGGGGATTCGCTTTCATTCTAAATCAGATTGTCATGAAGTTAATTATAAGAAAAGTTAACCCTCCGGAACAAATTAATGTAAATAAAAACCTCCGCCTACCAATATTTTATATTATAATGGACTGGTAGGTCACGTGATGGTGTCTCCCCTCCACCAACGCAATGTTTTATATTATAATTGACTCCAAAAGATGGCAAAAAATTTTCCAGAAAAGCTAGCTTCCCCAACATCTGCATGCTATGGTGGGGCGGCAGACGTGGGCCATAGCTGGAATTTGTTTCAGGGAGCTCTTGAAATGTAAGAGCTGGCCTTCATCATCTCATGTGAAGCCTTCTTTCCGTATCAGACCAGGTACTCAACTAACACATACAAAATGGTGGAAAGCAGGCTGGATCCCAGGCATTGATGCCCTCGAGAATTTGAGCCTCAACTTTCTTTGTTTAAAGATAGATAGATAGATAGATAGATAGATATATCACATCAAAGGAAGCTCTAAGTAGTATTAGTTGGGTAAAATGAGAACCGATAAAATGCTAAAGCTAATGGATGTTTTTGCGAGATGAAAACCCTGGGCCTGCAAGGAATTTGCTTTCGGTCTCATGAGATTTGTTCTGTGCACTAGTTGCAGCCAAAAGGTATGCTAGATATCATCTGATAGCCATGGGCTCTTTTCTCTCTCAGCTGGCGCACTTGCCAGTACCTAGAGAGTTGTAGTTTTTAACCAAAGGATAAGGAATTATCTATCATAGGACCCTTACAGCTAAAGACTAGCGCTTCAGGGATTTTAGAGTGGAATAACATGACATGACACAAGCGTCAAAAAGTGATGCTGCTACATGGCCTACGGGATCCTGATGCGTCACAAACTGTGGCTCTTTTCCATTGGCCAGCCTCGGATTAGTGTTTGTCAGGAAACAATCCGATAAGAGCTCAGCGTCGGCCTTCGGTGGTTGCGATTATCCAGTCCAGCGAGTGTCTTTTATTAATTTTCTTTATTTCTCTCGTCATTTTCTGATTTGTATCTATTCTAAACGAACGATATCTAAATGAATCGATGCGATTATCCATGATTTCTGGATAACCCTTGAACCAAATTGTTAACCGTCACAACGTCCACCAAAAGATATCCGTAGCAAACCAATCTAATATCTATTCATATCTTCGCCAACTTCCAATTTTTAAAATCAGGGTCACATGATGATGTCTCCTCTCTCCCAACCCCATGGTTTTATATCGTACGGTTGTCCTCCAAATAAAGGTGGCCAAAGGTTTTCGAACGTTGCCTCCCAACTTGAAGTGGGGTCATGGTGGGTTCTCCTTCCCGTTTATATATTTAAGAGAGAGATAGGAGCATATATATATATATATATATATATATTTATGAGAAAATTTTCACCCGTCATGTTAAAAAAAATAAAAATATAGTATTTTTGAGAGATAGACAAAAATAGATCCTCGCTGTTCCAATCATCTTTCACGATCAACTACTAGAAAACACCCCAATTATTAAGATGCAAACTATTTTACTCTATGATTGCTTCCACAAGTCATGTGGCCTGTCCATGTCGGTTTGTCTTAATGTAAGGATTCAATATGTCCTCGGTGTCACGCCCCATGCGCTCTTATATACCATCTTTGAAGCTGATGTTCATCCATTTGCATGATTTCAATTCAAGAGAAAACATCATGAGGAAATTAAAGCAAATATATTCAGTATGCTACACCACCAAAAGCTAGCTAGCTTGTTTAAGAGAGGTATATGTTAGAGAGATTTATCTCTTCAAGAATCAAAACTATCATGATATAAATATTTGAAAGGTACTCACACGACGGAAAGAAACACTAAAGTGACCTGATCTTATCAATTAAAGCCATGAAAGCATTCTTCACCTACCCGATAAGCAAATCGATCGATGAATTAATTGACCCCTCTCCTACGTTTCCCCGATTCCACGTCATGCTAAAGTTCATTCTTCTTGGATGCTTGTTGGTAGGGTAGGACTTGATGGAGATAGATGGGGAGGAGCGCACTTCTCTTCAGCCACTTTTGTCTGATATACTTTAACTCTGTGAGAGAAATAACCAGTGGTTTGCACTGCATCATAGTACATGACACATGTTGAGTTTGTAGGCCATATCATCTGGGCCCCATATCAATGATGAACCCGGTCATCATCTTATCTTGTGGTTGGGGTCCAGATAAACTTTGTGTCATAGGGAACATGAACGTAGGACCTAAATTATGAAGCTACCGCCTTAATTTTGCTGCATTTGCCTGCCTTTGAAGGGAATTTTCTCATCATTTGTCTTCACAAGCATTATCTCATCTGTACCAAAACTCTACTGCATGCATGTTTCTAGTGGGAAATGGGATTCCGTGATCCAAGGACTGGGCTACCGAATCAAACTTCTCGTGTTTGTCCATGGCTTTTGCGACTTGGCCTAGCTAGGTTGCCCCGAGCCAAACCAAGAACTATATATTATAGATGTTGGTTTGACATGAAATGGACTTTGGGTTGTCTTCGGAGTGGCTGGCAAACAGTAAGCCTGAGTCATGCAGGTCTATTGGAGTTATGAGCTCCAACGGGCAAGTGATACGACAGCCTACCTAACAAGACGAATAATAAAGTAAGATAAGCTTTTGATTTATAAATGGTAGGGTTAGACTTTGCGGGTCAAGCAAACGTAGATGCACTTCCACTCAGTTAAAAAGATATTATTTAATTGAAATCCGATTCCTTCAGTGTGCTGTTGGATCTTTAAAAAAAGCAAATCCACTTAGTTCTTGTTTACTAGAACCCTTCTCACCATCTCTTCCTCCTTATTCTTGTTTTCTTCTTTTTGATGGTAACTTTTTCGTACGGATGATAAGGACCATCTCTTGTTCCTAACTTAAAATCAGAGTTGATCATGGGCCAAACCTTGGGCCTAAACTATTATATACTTTCAGTTGGGCTTTTCACTGCCTTATCTAGAACTTGATATTTGTTGTGCGGCCCATGATCAGCCTTACTTGAAATGGACAAAGCCGCACTCTACCACAATATACAAGGTATATCACTTTGGAGAGAATGTTGCGTGTCGTGTCATAAGATGGTATTGGGAAATATTTTAGAATGTTTTTATCAAAAGAAGAAGATGGGAAGAAATATTTTATTTGTAGCTCAACAAAGCGAATGAAGCTTCTGATATGCTTCCGATGAAAGAAGTATTTTTTTTTTCAATCTATTTAACTTGAATCTTTTAAAATATTAAACAATATGATAGTCAACAAAAATATAATTTAATTTTTTATTAATAAATTATAAAATTGAATAGTAAAGACTCTACTTATGCTAGAGGTATGATGAGTAATATAATCATTAAAAAACAAAGCTAAAAATCTATATAGTGACTTTTATGTCAACTTTATTTTCAATTGTTTTATCTAATTCTTTTTGGTTGGAAGATATATCCTGTCTAATATGCTCGAAATAGAATTTTTATTGCGACCTCCCATTTCCAAACCCAAACAATAGATTTTAGCTCTCATCATCCGATACACTATATTCTTACGGGATGGTATCATATCATAGAGTTTAAATAAGTTATCTTTTTTTTTAAAAAAAAAATCCTAATTAGATGTCATATTGGCACTTTTAGATTTTTAGAAATTTCATGCATGACTTAGCTTTCTGGTATGACTGGTCAAGTTTTTAGATTCTATCATGTCCTTGGTTGTTTAAAATGGTCTATCTCTTAAGTACCATTTTAAAGATTTTTTTTTTCTCCTAAAAAAACTAGTAAAGTTTACTGCTTGGAAGAAGGCTCAACTAAGGTCTCATTGGTTTATTTCTCTCTCTCTTCTTTTCTTTTTGTTTTTTTTTTTTCAAAGATGGATTCACCTTCCTTCAAATCCATCCACTTTTCCTTTTTTTTTTTTTTTTCAAAGATGGATTTATCTTCCTTCAAACCCATCCACCGTTGGATCATCCACTGCTCGCTTTGAGATCTGTGCAGGCAGAGGGATGACAGAGTTAGGATCACTTTGAGAGCTGTGCGATGGGTGATCCAACGGTGGATGGGTGCAAAGGCTACAACCGCCATGGAGCGACGTGCTGATCCATATCTGGCAAGCTGAGTGGCCAAGTGGGGGCTCATGGCTTTCAGCACGTGCATCCCTCTAGCATGGCATGTGTACAAATTCCAGACTTGTCATTTTAGCTCAAAAAGAGCTAGTCGCCGTCAAGGACAAGATACGTGTAGTGTAGATTGATGAATTGATTTTAAAACAGGTCAAAAAAGAAAGATAAAAGATAAATGACATGTGAATTGTGAAGGAAAAAAAAAAAAAAAAGAAGAATGCATTATAGTTTTTTTTTTTTTTTTAAGGTTGTGGGGGGATGGCGTGGCTGGCGCGTGATAACTTTCCCTTTCGCCTTTTCTACCTTTCCTGTGCAAAACATGATTCAAGATGTTTTATAATCATTATAATTTTTTTAAATATTTTTTTTCTTTTTAAAGTAAAACATGATAGTTCATCTAGTCGCATCTTCACAAAAAATAGTGTAGAAGATGCTTCATCATCATCTGCAAATCCTTTCTTTTATGTGCACAAAGTATAGTTCCCTCGTATCAGTACTGATAATAAAGTAAAAGGCTCAACTAGGAATAAAAATGTGTCGGTGCCTCAAAAAAATAACAATTAAATAAATGAATGGATTTTATAATCACCAACACTTCAATATTGTATATTTCCAAGATACCAGTTGTTGCAAGGCCTATTTATTGGAACGTTGCTTTCAATTCATATTTCATTCATTCTTCCTATCAAAAAAGGAAAAAAAAAATTCATATTTCATTCCAATGGAAGAAAATGAATTATAGTATAATATATAAACAACCGCAATCCACAAATTTTATCTTACCGGTTACCGAGGGGTTGAAGGCAGAAGGCAGAGCCTGAAACACTTTCATGCCTTCCATATCAACTACATGGAATAAGCCAAGGGAAACCTACCCGGGCATCAATCAGTTAACAGCATCGCTGGTGATGGGATAGAAGCCACCGATTATCGATTGAATGGTGCGATGGGCCCAATAAATAAATGAAAACAGGAGCTCTTTTTCATAATAATACAAAAAAAAAATTTAAATATCAAAATAATTCAAAATCAAATTTTTTTACCAAACTAATGCAAAAGAAAAAAACACCATTTTGAATGGCGTTTTTTTTCCCCTCCACGTCACCCTATTTTTCACGATGGCATCGTCACCAAAAAAAAAAAAGAAACGCCAATTGGAATGGCGTCTTTAAAAACGCCATTTTGAATGGCGTCTTTAAAAACGCCGTTCAAAATGACGTTTTCAATTTTTCCCACAAAAAAAAAGAAAAAAAATCGAGAATTAATAGAAATTTTTTTTAAAATTTGAAATTAATAAATAAATTAAAATTTTAATTTTGATTGAAATTTAGAATATAAAGATTTGAATTTGTAATTCAAAAAAAATAAATTTAGATATTTTTTTTCAAATTGTTTTTAAAAAATGTGAAAAAAAATCTTAAGAAATTTAAAAATAAAAAATATCATAGAAAATGAAAAAAAAGAGAAAGAAATATGAAAGAAATAAAAATTTGAAATTTAATTGAAAAACATCATTTCAAATGCTTGTCAAAAAAATTTAAAAAAGAATTTAAAAAATAAAATGTAGCATTAAAACATAAAAATTTTAAAAAAATCAAAAAAAAATAAGAATTATAAATTAAAATTTTAAAAAAATAAAATTTTAAAAATTAATTGAAATAAAAATATTTTTTCAAATTATTTTTTCAAATTAAAATTAATTTATTTAAAAAAGAATCAAAAAAAATTAAAAATAGCCTAAAAAAATTTCATAAAAATATAAAGAAATGAAAAAAATAGAAATTATAATTGTAATTGAAGAACAAAGTTTATAATTTTTAAATTTAAGAAATAAGAATTAAAATTATAATTGAAATTAAAAAAATATTTTAAACTACTAAATTGTTGCTCTTTGGATTGATTTTGATGATTACAAAGCATTTGAAGGGGTACTAATGATTTTCGTTTGAAAAAGACTTATTGCTTTTCAGAAGCAAAATCATAATTTTATCGAACCCTGATTTGAAAGTATCAAATGATAGAACAAAAGATTTGTGATCCATTGGTGAAAATTTTATTATTTTTGGACTTATATTTTAAAAGATATACATGTTTGAAAAATATGAGTCGACCCATGAGTCGACCCATGGCACATGAGATGATTGGCACGCTGAATTTTTGGATGGCACAAACTTGGCACACCCTGTGAGTCGACCCCCAAGGCATGAGTCGACCCATGAGTCGACCTCTATGGGTTTTGAGCCAATTTCACAGAACCTTGCTTTCCTTTTGGTTTTCTGATGTTTTTCCACAGAGGTCGACCCATGAGTCGACCCCCAGGCATGAGTCGACTCATGAGTCAACTCCTGTGATGGGATTGTTCCGCAACGACTAGTTTTTAACCCATTTTAAGTACTTTTAATGCTCATTTAATGTGGTCTAACAGCTCTATTTTAGCCCAGAATGTTTTCCACTATTTCTTGAAGCTATAAAAGGGACAAAAAGGTGGGAATCATCAAGAAGAATCAACAAGAGAGATTTTGAAAAAGAGATTTCAAGCAAACTTTTCAGCCCTAGCAAAAGCTCACTCAAAGCATTCAAGAAGCCTTTAATCCAAGCTCACCAACTCCTCAAGTGCACATTCAAGTCTCCAACCACCTTGAGGAAATCAAAAAGGGTCTTCTTCTTCTTGAGTAAAGTATATTTAAAGTCTCATACGCTCATTAAAGGAGCTTTCTCTGTACTTTTTGTGCTATTCATTGTTATACTCTGTTTGAGTTAGTGTTTTTGCTTTGGAAGGGTTCCAAAATAAGGGAAGGTTGATCCGAACCTTGAATCAGAGTGTATTGGGTTGGCTTGTACCCGAAAAATAAGTGGACTAGCTTGGGATAGCTAGAGTCGGAGTTTTCGACATTTGTATTCTGGTTGAATACAAGATTAGTGGATTGGAATTTTCAAGTAGGAGCTTGGAGAGTGGATGTAGGTGCAAGGTTGGCACCGAACCACTATAAATCTTTTTATTTGTGTTGTGCCTAATTGCTCTTCTTTGACTCTCCATTATTCTCTTGCATTCTTGCATTTAGCCATTAGTCTTGAATTAACTTTACTCTCTCAAGTTATTTAGCTATTGTCAAACATTTTTTCATAAGACATAAGTTAAGCATAAAATTTTTAGAAACCCAATTCACCCCCCCTCTTGGGTTGCATAGCTGGGCAACATAAATTAATTTAAATATAATTTTTAAAAAAATATTTTAAATAAAGGAACAAAATACGTAATAGAATGTCAAAAAGATAAAAATGGAAGAAAACTAAAATTAAAATATAAAAATATAAAAATTATAAATTAAATTAAAAGAAATATATCATAAAAGAATAAAATTAAATTAAATTAATTATAATTTCTTTTTTAGGGTATTTTATAAATGTGACTTAAAAAAATTTAATTTGAATTAAATTTTGATCAAAAAATAAATACATTAAAAAGTTAAAAAATGAGGAAAAATATGGAAAAAAAATTTGTAAATTGAACTTTAAAAAAAATAATTTTTTTAAAATTATTGTAAAAAAAATATCTGAAGAAAAGATAAAAATATTGTAAAAAAATAAAAAATACCCTAAAAAAGAAAGAATTTCATAAAAATAGAAAGAAATGAAAGAAATTAAAAAATAATATAATTATAAATATGAATAAAAAAATTAAATATTTAATATGAAGTAATAGAATGTCAAAAAGATAAAAATGGAAGAAACTAAAATTATAATTTTAAATTATAAAAATTATAAATTAAATTAAAAAATATATCATAAAAGAAGTAAATAAAAGAGAAAAAATGGTAATAAAATAGAAATTATAATTATAAATAAAAAAATTAACTTTAATTTAAATTAAAAATTATCATTCAAATTACTATCCTCATTAAAAAATTTAATAAATCAGAAAAAATCAGAAAAAAATAATTATCATTCAAATTACTATCCTCATTAAATTAAAATTTTTAAAAAAATATAAAAAAAATAAATTTAAAAAATAAAATTTATCAGAAAGAAAGCCAAGGGATCGACTCACAGAGTGTGGCAGTCAAAAATTTTGCGTGCCGTTAAGCCCTTTTAGCCATGAGTCGATTCATGGGGTCGACTCAAAAATATAAACTTATTTTTCTTACAAAATACGCTTCCAAAAATATTAAAATTACCTCCAATAGATAACACATCTTTTGTTCTTACTTTTGAGACTTCCGAATCAGATCTGATAAATGCTTTGTAACCATTAAAATCAATTCAAAGAGCAACATTCGATATATTATTATTTACGTTATAATTTTTATAATCCTTTCAGCATAACTTTTTCTCTCCTAATATTCTGAGACGCGTTCGAGTATGTGTATCCATATGCAAAATCATAATATCCGATCATTTAAAATTAAATAATATAAAATAAAATCAATATTTAATATTATTAAATAAAATAAAAATGTCAAACGTACAAAAGAATAGTACAATAAAAATATAAAAAATACTAAATACAAATATAACAAAGACTAAGTCCCACAAGGACGTCGCGGCGCCCGTGGTCGCTTGGACCTTCTCAGGAAGGTCCTCGCCAGCTACTCCTGCTGTGATGGCTCCTCCCCTATATCAATGGAGGAGATCTGCTGATCATGCTGCTCAGGAATAACTGATGCTGTCGGATCATCTACGGACTGAGAGACCCGTTCAACTCTCTCATCTGGATACACGGATGGACCTGAAAAGAAAGTATCATACTCATGTGGCCAACTGGTACCCGGTGATATCATCTGGGGGATGTAGGATGAAGAAGACGCTACCATCTGTGGATGAAAAGGCGGTGGCATCTGTGCAGCATCGAATGATGACATATGCGAAATATGCGGTGATGGCATATGTGAAACATATGGTGACGGCGTATAACTCATATCTGGTGCCCGAACTGCTCCATACCAAGGCGCACAGGTATGTGGATCAACACCAATCGCCATCAATGTTCCGAAACTTGTTCTCTCTATCTCCCGCAATATCTGAATCCGCTCGTCCTCATCAGTCGTAGATAAAGCACGACGAGCGTCCAACACGAGATCCGACATAGAATCAGTCTATAAAATAAAAATAGAACAGTTAGTATAAAACAGTCAGTATAGTGTAAAATATAAAATAGAAATATAACACAAATAACATGAAGTAATTTTCATAATCTTACCAAAAGACGCACAGTAGAACTCTCGCCCTCGTATCCAGAAACTACATACTGAGACTGTCCAATGACTCGCACCGTAATGCTAAAAAACCAAGCCATGTAGTCATCAGTATATGAACGGCTCTCAAAATAGGATCACCATAAACAATGTGATCTCGACGTGCATCCCAAATATCGATATACTGTGCATGTCTGATACGCCAGTCAATACGAGCTCTCCCTCGTCGATCAATATGATGAAGTCCCTGGCTAGTATCAAACTGCTCTGGGATGCCCTGAGTCTGACCAAACTGCCGCAGGACACGATCGGAAAGATGCCACTCTACCACATCAAAATAAATAAGTGGCACCCTAGCAGTCCATATGTCGTATCCAACTGTACACATCTGCGGCAGTATAGCCAATATCCCATCTGTATATGGCTCCCACAAAAACTGATATAGTTAAAATAAAAAAATTAGTAAGCTAAAATTTTAATAGATTATGAATACTGTAAAATGATATTTGTAAAAAATTCAAAATTTACCCGTCTAGATGTATCAACTAATGTATCCAACTAGCACCTATAAATCCGTGCCACTCTTGTCGATACGTGATGAACGTTGAATGCAACGTTCCATCTGTTTCACAATGTACTAATATTAAATAAATTTGAAATAATAAATTAAAAAAAAAAATATTTCGATACCTGTATCCCAATGGTCCGTCTAGTCTGAATGGAATATCAGGATCCTGCTGCTCTGATGGCATCTCGAGCAACTGTCGTCGTAATGGACTGATAGTCGGCATACGCTCCCATATCCAAATCTGCAAATTTCAAAAATTAAATAAATGATATATCCAATGTAAAATATATCTAATGTAAAATTTTTAATTCACGTGCATGTAATAATACAAGATAACCGCCAATCTCGCTCTGATCAGCATAAGAACTCCGACACATAGCTCGGTATAGATAAGCTAGTACTGCACTGCCCCAACTGAGTCGACGAGCGAAGTCTAAATCCTCTAATAATGGCAAAAACATCAACTTCATCTTATTCGATGAAGTATCAGGTAACAGGACACCACCTAACAACCGCAGCACCTGACCCCTAACATACTGTTGCACCATCTCCTTTGGTGCATCATCCGCAATATGAAAATGTCGATAACGATCATCCAAACACTCAATCCTGAGTCGTGAATGATCGAAAAAATGTGCGTCGGGCTCAAACCCTAACAATCGCAAGCACAAAGCCTGCCACTCTGGAATGGTAAGTGTGAGATCAACTCCGATAACTGGATCTCCATCAACTGGTAGTCCATAAAGATGCTGACATCCTGTAAAGTGATGGTCGCCTCACCAAATGAAAGATTAAATGTGTGTGTCTTTGGACGCCATCTCTCAAGCAAAGCAGTAATAAGACCAACGTCCATCTGTATACGACCAATCCGATATACTCCATAAAATCCCACATATCGTAAATAATCTAACACTCTAAAGGGAGAGAGAGGAAGAGAGAGAGGAAGAGGAAGGGGCCGGGGCCCACCGCCGAGACACGGAGCCCGCCGCCGGGATGCACGGCCCGTCGCCGGCCGTCTGTGGCCGTCGGCCAATGAGAAGGGAGAGAGAGGAATAGGGAGAGGAGGGGGTCGGGGCCCACTGTCGGGACGTGGGGCCCACCGCCGGGGCGCACGGCCCGCCGCCGGCCGTCTGTGGCCGGCGGCCAAGGAGAAGGGAGAGAGAGAGGAAGAGAGAGAGGAGGGGGCCGAGGCCCACCGTCGGGACTTGGGGCCGCCGTCGGGGCGCGCAGCCCGCCGCCGGCCGTCTGTGGCCGGCGGGCAAGGAGAAGGGAGAGAGAGAGGAAGAGAGAGAGGAGGGGGTCGGGGCCCACCGTCGGGACTTGGGGCCCGCTGCCGGGGCGCGCGGCCCGCCGCCGGCCGTCTGTGGCCGGCGGGCAAGGAGAAGGGAGAGAGAGAGGAAGAGAGAGAGGAGGGGGCGGGACCCACCGTCGGGATGCGGGGCCCGCCGCCGGGGCGCGTGGCTCGCCGCCGGCCGTCTGTGGCCGGCGGCCAAGGAGAAGGGAGAGAGAGGAAGAGAGAGAGAGAGGAAGAGAGAGAGGAGGGGGCCGGGGCCCACCGTCGGGATGCGAGGCCCGCCACCGGCCGTCTGTGGCCGGCGGCCAAGGAGAAGGGAGAGAGAGAGGAAGAGAGAGAGGAGGGGGCCGCGGCCCACCGCCGGGATGCGGGGCCCGCCGCGGCCGTCTGTGGCTGGCGGCCAAGGAGAAGGAGAGAGAGAGAGAGGAAGAGGGAGAGGACGGGGTCGGGGCCCTCCGCGGGCGGGGGCCCGCCGCCGGCCGTCTGTGGCCGGCGGCCAAGGAAAAGGGAGAGAGAGAGAGGAAGAGGGAAAGGAGGGGGCCGCGGCCCGCCGTCGGGGCGCGCGGCCCACCGCCGGGATGCGGGGCCCGCCGCCGGCATGAGAGAAATAGAAAAAGAGAGAGAGGGGAAGAGGGAGAGAGAAAGAGGAAGAGGGAGAGAGAGGCGGGAAGAGCTTACCGCCGTCGAGAGCTCGCCGCCAGAGAGACGCCGGAGAAGATCGAGAAGGGAGAAGGAGAAGAGGGAGAAGGAAGAAGGAGGGAAAAAGAGGTTTGGCGAGGGGAAAACGCCATTCTCTTTGGCGTTTTCTCCTTTTTTTTATTTTTTTTAATTTCTTTAATTATCTATTTGTAATCTTTTAATAAATAAATTTAATTAAATAATAAAAATAATAATTTAAATGATAATTTTTAATTTAAATTAAAATTAATTTTTTTTCAAATTTATAATTATAATTTTATTTTATTACTATTTTTTTATTTATTTCTTTTATGATATTTTTTTTAAATTTTTTTAAAATTTTTATCATTTGAAATTATAATTTCAGTTTTCTTTCATTTTTATCTTTTTAGCATTCTACTACATATTCTTTTCCTTTACTTAAAATATTTTTTAAACAATTATGTTTAAATTAATTTAATTATTTAAAATGATATTTTTTATTTCAATTATAATTATCATTTTTATTTTTTAAAATTAAAAATTAAAAATTTTGTTTTTCAATTAGAATTATAATTTCTATTTTTTTTCAAATCTATTTTTTTCCTTTCTTTCTTTTTTAGGGTATTTTTTATTTTTTTACAATATTTTTTTCTTTTCTTCAGATAATTTAAAAAAAAATTATTTCTTTTAAAGTTCAATTTACAAAATTTTTTTCCACATTTTCCTCATTTTTTAACTTTTTAATGTATTTATTTTTTGATCAAAATTTAATTCAAATTAAATTTTTTTAAGTCACATTTATAAAATACCCTAAAAAAGAAATTGTAATTAATTTAATTTATTTTATTCTTTTATGATATATTTTTTAATTTAATTTATAATTTTTATAATTTTAAATTTTAATTTTAGTTTTCTTCCATTTTTATCTTTTTGACATTCTATTACGTATTTTTTTCTTTATTTAAAATATTTTTTAAAAAATTATATTTAAATTGATTTAGTAATTTAAAATATTTTTTAAGTTTAATTATAATTTTAATTCTTATTTCTTAAAATTAAAAATTATAAACTTTGTTCTTCAATTACTATTATAATTTCTATTTTTTTCAATTCTTTATGTTTTTATAAATTTTTTTAGGCTATTTTTAATTTTTTTTTGAATTTTTTTAAATAAATTAATTTTAATTTGAAAAAATAATTTTATTTCAATTAATCTTTAAAATTTTATTTTTTTTTAATTTTAATTTATAATTCTTATTTTTTTTATTTTTTAAAAATTTTATTTTTTAATGCTACATTTTATTTTTTAAATTCTTTTTTTAATTTTTTTGACAAGCATTTGAAATGATGTTTTTCAATTAAATTTTAAATTTTTATTTCTTTCATATTTCTTTCTCTTTTTTTTTATTTTCTATGATATTTTTAATTTTTAAATTTCTTAAGATTTTTTTTCACATTTTTTAAAAAAAAATTGAAAAAAAATATCTAAATTTATTTTTTTTTGAATTACAAATTCAAATTTTTATATTCTAAATTTCAATCAAAATTAAAATTTTAATTTATTTATTAATTTTAAATTTTTTAAAAAAAATTCATTAATTTTTGATTTTTTTTTTTTTTGTGAGAAAAATTGAAAACGCGATTTTGAATGACGTTTTTAAAGATGCCATTTCAATTGATATTTTTTTTTTTTTTTTTTGGGACGATGCCATCGTGAAAAATAGGATGACGTGGAGGGAGAAAAAAATGTAATTCAAAATGGTGTTTTTTTTTTTGTATTAGTTTGATAAAAAAATTTATTTTAAATTATTTTGATATTGAAATTTTTTTTTTATATTATTCTGAAAAGACCTCTGAAAACAGGGAGGGCGGTTCCTCCTGCACCGAAAGGAATGCAGCCCGCCGTCCAACGGAATCACAGCGATGACTCATCCCTATTCTTCTTGATACCTTATCCATTCACCGTCAAATCCACATTTTGAGAGTTTCGAGGTACATTTATTCCAGATTCACGGAGTCCGATGTTTGAGAGAGAGATAACAACTATCGCCACGAATTCTTAAATATTCCGTATAATCTCGTACATCTTTGATGCCTTGGTGCAATTTCAGGTTGAGATATACTCTTCCCAAAAAACCAAAAAAGGAAAGCCTCGTGGGACCACCTCCAATTTAACCTATCATCAAAGAAGGGTACTCATTATTTTCGTTTGGTGCTCCAGAGTCCAGACCTAGCACTTAAACAAACACATAACTTGGATTAAAGCCACAATTCTGGCAACAGTTTGTCCAAGGTCAAAGATCTGAATTCCAAAACTGGCGGGAAAAAAGTCAGACAGATTACAGATATATTTAAATATTCTTTCCATATAAATTCAATAATGGAACGATAATGAGAGAACCACGATCAACAATAACGGTTTGCAACCATTAGCGTTCCTTGAATGAGTACGTGAACAGTTCATGAATGACTAATAAAATACATGCATTTTGATATAATAATTCTGATTAATTTAATTACCACAAATAGTTCCGAGAATAATTCTAGCAAAGAAAAATCCAATAACAATCTTTTTTTTTTTTTTTTTTCCTAAAAAATTCAGCGAATAACTTTTACTATTTCCAACTTGCCTTCGAAAATGGAAGAATAGGTTTTACGGCTTATTTTATAGCTATCATTCTAGTCCCTATGTAGCTTACCTTTATTGAATGCTCCGACGCCCTAGCACCCCACAATATATAAACACATTGAATCTTGCGGTTCTCATACAAGATAACTGATGAAGATGCCTGGAGGGAGTTCCTTCAGGGCCTTCCTGAGGGAATGGAAGGAGAAGGGCAACGAGTTCTTGATTGGTGCAACCAGTGAACCGTTCCGGTGCTCTCTCCTCGCTTGCTCCCATGAAGAGCAGACGATTCCAAAAGATGTCCCCAGGGGCCACCTGGTTGTGTATGTGGGAGAAGAATGCAAGAGGTTTGTCATTAAAATCACCTTTCTCGGGCATCCGTTAATCCAGGCATTGCTTGATCAAGCTCGGGAGGAGTATGAGTTCATGCCTAACTCGAAACTCTGCATACCGTGCAATGAGAACATCTTCCTTGACATTCTTCATGAGTCCGTTCACAGCAGGACCAAAGGTTCTGCCTGTGCCGCTAAAGGTGTCCTCTGTTCTCCGTGTAAAGACCCACAAATAAAAAAAGTACAAGAATTGGCCACAGACCAAACATTGTATCCCTACGTGACCAAGATAAAATGTAATCTGCATTTCCTTAGCATAAACACTGTTTCTTCCCTTCCTTACAATTTTGTTACAACTGATGTTGAAGGGAAGCAAAGGACGTATATAAGTTTCTTCTGCCACCTCGGACTTCTTATTGAAGGTCACAAGGATATATGATTGAATTGAGAAGAAGTTTCAGACAAAATGCGAGGGGAGATAAAAGCAGTATAAAGGGTCGGAGAACAGAAAAATTGACAGCACATGATCAAACCCTTGACAGGTGCATATAGGACATTTTGTGCATTTCTTCGCAACAACAAACTTTAGAAACTTCCACATAACATAATTTGTGCAAACAACATCTTGATTGAGCAGTGCAATGTCAGAAAAGACAAATCTTTTCAGAAAAGATAATCAAGATAAATGCATCTTGCTTGTCATTAGATGACAATTTTCTAATGACGATGTTGTGAGGTTTCATAGCAAATGCAAAGGGCATGCTGTTCGTGATGAGTACCATAGATTTTGGTTGAATATCCATTGAATATGTCCATGCATTACATAAAAAGCCAAGGGCAATTGGTCTGTTGAAAAAAGAAATGTTGATAAGATGGGATTTTCATCAAGAAGTTGTGATATTTTTGAAGTATCAACAGCAACCCAGATGGGAGAAGCAGAATAAAGGGTAACGAGTAAATGAAAATCATGAACATTATCCCAAAGAAGCAAACATGAATTTCTATCAATTACGTCATGTTTATTGATCTGATTTCTTCAGAACATTATCCCAAAGAGTCTGCTAGTTCCCACGTATAAGTAAACATTCTTTTTGTGAAGGGTCTCCGACACAATGTTTTGCACTCTTCCATCTTCTCATACCATGAAAGATGAATGATATATCCTTAGAGCCATCTATCACGCACAGCTTGAATGGTTTCTCAAGGAACTCACCATTTGTAAGTTCTGAAACCCACTAACCATGTAAATCTTGACAGATTATAAGCTTGCCCCAATAAATACTCAATACTTCCTTTCCCTAAAACGGTCATGAAAAAGTGCAAACTATATTACCGCCCTCAAATATTCAAGTCGGTGAATGTCAAAATTTTTAAGTCCTCAAATATTAGCATCCACATACCATATGAATCATGATCCCCTTGGATAAAAAGGTCCCCCACCTTGTCGGATAAAAAGCTGCCCACCTCCCACCCCACCCAAACCCCACCCACCACACACACACATTCGCACACAAAAGGCAAAAAAAAACAAAGAAAAAAAGAAAAAGAGAGAGAGAGGAAGGAAAACATCTAATACAGCAATACTAACTAGGGTTTCTAATATTGTGATTCTAATACCAATCTCAGACTTGGAAAGCTGATAACAATTGATCGTGGATATTTGTCAAATATCCATCAAGAAATAATAATTAATTTCAGTACTTCACAAATGTCAAAGCCTGAATTTCCTGTGATAGCTTATAAAATAGTAAATGAGATATTAAAGCAGAACCTGAAACAGCCATATTTGTAGGCATCACATGTTTTTTGAACCACAAAATTACCTTGCATGCTAACTATAGAATGAGAATGGTTCCCAAACTAGAGATATGCTACTAGATCTAAGTTTGAGAACACTACACCTAAATTAGACAGCATGATTGCAGTACAGAACCAGGATTACTCTTTTCATTGTTTACAAGCAAATCCCCATTTGTGGTTCAATTTGCCAAATTATCATAAACTACTGATCATTGCTCTAACAAGGTTCACTCACCATTCTTGGCCATTAGATATATAGCATTTTTAGAAAAATATATTTTTTCAAAGATTTACAACATTATAGTTACTTTGCAATCAGCCAAAAATTCAAATGGATTAGAGACAATCCAGTCAATACTCATTTTGATGATATAACGAGCCTAATTTGGCCTAAAATTGATTAGTAAAATGATATAATGTTGCAGATGGCTGGACACATAACAAATGCTACTTCATGGTCAAGGTATATCTGTGATCCGCAGAGTTCAAGCCATCATTCATCATAAAAAAGAACGTAGAATATGACAGAGATGCCACATTATATTAAAGCATGGCAGCATAGCATCTCTCTTGCTTCAGCAAAGATGCCTCTGCAACGTAGTTGTCAAGGAATCATTCTGTTGTGATCCAGGCCCACACAAATAGTTGACTCCGCTCTTTCCAGAATCCATTATTTACAAAATTTTCTTCCAGAAGGAGCATTGTCACATAAGTTCTGGAGACAGAAGCAGCCATACCATAGCAGAGTCACGAAATTATTTTGCCGAAGTCACTCTTAAATTGCGCTATTCTTTGAGCTGCAAGCCAGATAAATTTTCTTAACTGATCCGTCAAATTTTGTCATAGCACTTGATTGTCTCCAACTCCTACCATAATTTTTTAAAATTCGTCAGAACCTCTGAAATCAAAACCAAGATGTCCTGGTTTTGGCAAAACCCAATATGAATTTGGAGAAAACTGACTTACAAGACCAATATATCGTACCTATGGCCAATTTGAGCAACTCTTTTAAACTTTATTCTATTTTTTACTAGAGTTATAAATTTTATCCTATTGAAATCCAAGAAACATTTTACTGAGATTGAACTCAGATTTGCAAGTCTTGAGATGATATAAAAGCACTGCAATGTTGAGCTCCAAATTTAAATGGAAAGTTGAGTTTTCAACATAGGTCTGGCTATTTGATGCAGGTAAGGATGTGGTCCACCTTTCTCACAATGTCAAAGTACAACTACAACTAAGACAATCTGAGGAGCTATATGGACCTAAGGGAAAAGATGAAGTTAAACAATGAATTGTAAAAGATAAATAAAAGTTAAAAGGACAACTACATGAATTTAAGGCCCACCTCATGACATTGATGGGTTAACTAGTTGTGCCTCCCATTCCTTCCCAACCTTCAGCCTCACAAATCTGATCTTCACTGGGCCTTGATTGAAGAAGTCCAACCACTCACCAAGCCTTCCACTTGAATCCACAGCCTAACTATGATTTTCTTCCGTTGCCTTGCATCAAAATTCCAAGCTTTATTTAAGAAAATTGTGAAGAGCCATAGCTATCTATTAATGTCCTAGAACTCATAAATAGGTTAGGACTGACGGGGACCTTGAGTAAGGTCGGAAGTAGACCGGAGCTGGCCCAACCCCTTTTGGGCTCTAGCCAAAAAGAGTTTAGGCTTAGATTATGGAACCCAAGCTTAAAATAGCCCCTACCTGAAGCCCAACTCAAGCCCACCAATCTCAGCCCACCACCCTAACTTTTTTACCCACACGTCACCCTCCCACTTGCAGTCACGCCGCCTTGTATCTCCACCTCAATCTGCCTCTCTCCTCCCCCTCCAGGCACACCCATCAAGCCTAGCCGGCTTCAATTTAAATTTTGGGCTCAAGCCGGCACACCCATCAAGCCTAGCCAGCTTCAATTCAAGTTTTGCGCTCAAGCCAAAAAAATTTCAAGCTTGGGTTAATATAGAACCCAAACTTATAATAGGACCTACTTGAAGCCCAACCAAGCCAACTAGGCTCATCCCACCACCTAAACTTTTTACCCACATGTCACACTCCTCACACGGTCATGCCCCCTTCCATATATCTGCCTCAATCTACCACTCTCTCACAGCCCCCCATCCCATTCTCCCGCCCCACTTTTCCTCTCCCATGGCCCCCAATCAGACACCACCTTCCACTCACCTCTCTCTCTCTCTCTCTCTCTCTTACCATCTCTCTAGGCTAGGGACAAGCTTGTTTAGGTTAAGGTTGGGCTGGGTGGGGCTTGGGCTCAACCATATGACTGAAATGTTATCAGCCTGAGCTCAGCTCAATGCCCGAAAGGCTGCAACATATCATTTCAGCCTCACCCAAGCTACATGGAAACCCAACTCAACCAAGCTAAATTCCAACCCTAGTCTTAAGACTCGATCCATTATGAAATCAAAGAAATGGAATGACTAGCTTAAGTCAAACTCACAAATGGACACTCTAGGGCATCCAACACTAACCTATTGGTGTTTGATGCTCTAACATATAGATTGGAATGTTAAATTATGGGTACCTTAGAACTTGATGCATTATGAAACCAAACAAAAGGAATGAGTACCTTCACTCGAAATCGCAAATTGACACTCTAGGTATCAAGGTTCGCGGACTCGATACCAAAGCCCGTGCCGACTGGTCGGCGGTATGAGTTGGTATGGATTCGTACGGGATCGGACCGGACCGGACCTGCGCGAACCGACATGGCAGAGAAGGCCTAAAGGGAGAAAAGAAAGAGGAAGAGAGAGCCGAAAGAAGGAGAGGAAGAGAGGGAGAGGGAGAGGTGTCGGAGGGCATCGGAGCCTTTCCAAGCTTGGTATGAGCGGAGGGAAGGAGAGAGAGGAGAGACTTACCGAATCATGAGAGGCTGTCGGAGGTCTCTAGACAGATGCCGACGCCAACCCAACTTCTCCGACGACCGGCGAGAAAGCGTCGAGGGCATCCAACACCGAGCGAGCCGAGGACAGCCTCCACCCTTCTCCCATGCAGAACAAGGTTTGCCCCTGTTCCGTATTTTTTCTTTTACTTTTAAACGAGCGAAGTCGGCAAATGATTTGTCGACTTGCGTTAAATTTTTTTAAAAAAATTTTGTTGAAGTTGTGAAATGGTTTGTCGACTCCAACTGAAACTTTTAAAAGAAATAAAAATTTGTGAAGTCGACAACTGGATTGCCGACTTCAACGTTAAAATCCAAAAAAAATCCGAAACAGAGACGAAACCCTATTTCACAAACGAAAAAAGGGGCTGAGGCCCTCTTGCGGCTCGACCGCCCTCAGGCCCCTCGACATGGGCTCGATGGCCTCCAAGATGTCGCGGCAGAGGCGCTATCCATCTGAGGCATTCGACAACCTTTGAAGGTCCGATAAGGACCTTCCACTCTCTCTCCTTCCCTCCTCCACACGTATCGACCTCAGCAAGACGTCGGATGGCCTCCAACAGCTGTCGGAGGCCCTCTCTTCCTCTCCCTCTCCTTCTCTCTCCCCCCCTCTCTCTCTCTTTCTCTCTTTCTTCTCCCTCCCTCTGAGAACCGTTTCATACACCAGAGAACCGAGACTGTCGAAGGCCCTCTTTCTCTCCCTCTCCTTCTCTCCCCCTCTCTCTCTCTTCCTCTCTTCTCCCTCCCTTCAAGAACCATTTCATACGCAGAACCATCTTGGTTCTCCGCTGGTCCGACTTGATATGGCCTGAACCGATGGCTCGGGTCAATTTTCAAAACCATGCTAGGCATCTAGCACTAAGCCATGGGTGTTTGATGCTCTAATATACAAATTGAGGCATCAAATACCAAGTGCCTTAAAACATGACGCATTGTGAAATCATACAAAAGGAACATCTAACTTGAGTCAAATCATAAATGGACACTCCAAAGCATTTGACACATTGGTGTGGGTGTTTGATACTCAGATCAGAACATCAGATGCCCGGTGCCTTAAAATGTGGTGCATGATGAAATCAAAAGAAATGATTAACTTGACTCAAACTCACAGGACACTCCAAAGCAACCAATGCTAATTTATGGGTGTCTAATGCTCCGATGTATAAATTGGAACATCAGGTACCTCACACTCCAAATCTGCCTTCAAATGCTAACAAATCATTGACACCTTGATGGTGTGGATTGATCAAATGCCTGAATTGGCCCGTCAGATCAAGTCAATGAAAATAAGAGGCCGTTGGATCTGGATTCTGTCCTCTGGTGCTTTCATTCAGATCTCATATACATATAGTTTGATTTTAATTTGTTATCAAACAAAAAATTATATATAAATTCTAGAATGATTTGGAAAATATACTACTAAGCTAACCTTTCAGTTTTGAAAAATTCAATTGTTCCAGTACAACACCACCTGCAAAAATGCACTCAGAGATCCTTAATATATCCAAAATAGAGACTTACGTTCTTAATTAAATAACCATCTTCTGATTTTTCTATCAATTAAAATTTTTCAACCTTTTAGATTGGAAACAGTGAAAATCAAGCTAGAACTGCCAAACTAACCAAAGTGAAACTCATCTTAAGCCCATGGTAATCGAAAAAGGCTCATTTATTGATGGTCCTTAACTCCTTATCATTTCGGTAATGAGATCTGCTTATAAGCGTTTTAAATTGTATACTTTTACAAACTGACAGCAAGTGAGAAATGGTTATCTTATTAACAAGTTTTAATCAGGATTCGTTATCAGATTTCTGAGTTACAATACATGACTGTTAACTACAAAGCAGGCAGCACTAACTTGAAATTCCTTCAATACCAAGGTTTGACAATAATATAATAAAAGGAACCGCTGCTGTAAAAATTCAAATATCATTGCAAATTATTTGGGCAAGCTCTAATAAAGATTTAATAAGTACAACTTCATTCTTAAACGTAAGTTGAGAGATCTCATGCAACCTCATTTATCGCGTCAGTAAAATGGACAGTTAAATGCATCAAAGTTAGTAGGCTTAGTTAAGCTGATAAAAATCGTATGCAACAAATTCTAGTTGAATTGTCAAAACATAGGGAAACAGATTAGATGATATCCAGTTCTAACCAGAACCAGAAAAAAAAAAATTCAGCATCCGACTAAAATCAGTATTTGTATTTATATCTGACAAATAAAAAAGCCACAATTATGGACTTATTATGCATATCAAGAACTTCAAATGGGTTCTAATAAGTGACATCGTCAATATATCTTCAAACTTTTGCAGACAGAGACATCTTTAATTGGTAGATTGCATCCTTCAAATATCAACAATGAGCTTTTTAACAAAAACTGTGTATCTTCAAAAAGTTAAAAGGATGATAGGATCCACTAAAAAAGGTAATGATTAAGTGGATGTAGTAATGTCTTTGTGGTTCATGGTACAATCATTTGAATAATTCAGAAAATCACAAAACAAAGCTGGAAGACACATGCTTAGTTTGAATTAATAAAATATAAAGTGGAATTATAATTTCCCTCTAAGTTCATGTATCTTTCGAAATAACTACAGATCTTATTCAATTCACATATGTATTCACTAAGAGAAATTTTGTACCACCACTTGTTTCAAACAGATTTAGATTTTTCTCATATCCAATTTAAATTCAATACTTTATTTGAACAAATATCCATATAACTAATTTTTGACACACATCCATATCCATTTAGAACAAAGATGCATACAAATTTTAGCATCCAAATAACATCTATATCCATATTTATATCTTTCAAAAAAAAGTGGAGGTGGAAACTATACTAATTTTGATCCATTCCCAATTTTATATAATCAGAAAGAGGACTGTCTATTCTTTTCATGCTGAATACTACCAGTGATTTATTTTTTCCCGATGTTATTTTGTCAGGCCCAGACAAAGAACACTTTAACACTGTTCCTCTTTCTTACCACATTAAACCTTCAACTGTTATTTTTGAATGGAAAGCGCCCCTTCTCTCTCTCTCTCTCTCTCTCTCTCTCTCTCTCTAAGATCAGTAGGGCCTAATGGTTGCCTTTCTACACTATACCCACTTGACCAATTGAGGGCTGATCCTAACCAGAAACAAATTCCCACTCCCCTACCAAAGTGGCAAGGCGTCCATGTCTGTTCTTTGTTATTTCTTTCTTCTTTCAAAGCTCTTCCATGTCTCCGCAATCTAGCAAGATAGGGATATAATTAGGTTGCTTTTCCCTTCATTTTGCACAAAAGATCCATCATTCCAAATAATACTGTGTCAGAATCCATTATCCTCATTTAATCCATCCTCATTTTCACTAAAACCAGACTCACAAGCCAAGTCAGATCCTACATCCATCCAAATAATTATTTTTCTCAGTGATCTGTTCGAATCTATGCAAGTAGCAAGCCCTATCTATTCTAAAACGTAGAAACTTGATAAGGCTACCATCAACATTAGAGTCCAATTAGCAAACAATTACTCTTGGAATTGTTAAGAGTGGTGGCATTTCTTTTGGTAGCAGTATCACTATTAGTGTCCACAAAAGGAATATGATAATCTTTATTAGTATTAGCACTTCTGCTTCTATTTCATATCAATCTTGGTCATTTATAACAACATAAACATATAAACTCCAATATCGAAGTTAATGTTTGTTTAAATGCTAGAGAGAATGAAGGGGCAACTACCCAACACCATTGCTCTATATCAGTAAATATGACAGAACCTGAAATACCAAACTAATCCTACATACTCAAAAACCCATGTCAATACTAAAAACAGGGGGGGGGGGAGCCAAAACAGTACACTAGAATAATAACCCATATAGATCCTTAAAAATTCACTTGATGATAGACTGCATCATAATAAACTCCAGCGATTCTAAATGAGTGGCTGAGAGTAGTAGAAACAAAAAATATAGCAAACATGTAGTATTATAAGGAATCTAAAAAAGTTTCAATTTATATTGGAGAAAATTAGCGAACTTGAAACATATGCCAAGAAGGAATGTTTATGACCTGAGTAAGAATTACTGAACAATCAAGGTTCAATATTTTATTAAAACTCAAATTATACTTGTTTTGTTTGAAAATTATAACTACACGATCACAGAACAGAAGTTTCACATACTGTGACTAGAAGTTCACCAAATAAATTATTTGGAATACTCATAGACTGAGAACAAGACTTGCACATGTTCCCATGCATGGAATTCTGCCACATAGCTATGCAACTGTCATTAGCTAGACCTGAAGTACGATCCAACAGATGCTAATATTTCCTAAAATAAGACTCCAAAACCCACTAGATTACTAGAAGTCCTAAAATTACACACAAAAGTCACAAGAAAGCAAAAATATTTAACCTTGTCCCAAAGGGTTTAAATGTAAGGCTAGACTCAATAAGGAAACCACAAAAATGGAAGTTTGATTACAATAAGATTTATAAAAATCTACAATTGCATGTGAGAGAAGATGCCAAACCAAATTGGTTGAGGTGCTAGGTCAAAAATGCAGTCATTTGATAACATTAGTATAGCCCTTTGTAGCTCCCCACCCAAATCTCCAGCCTTCCATCTCCCCACCCACCTTACCGTAAACCAGAATATCAACCAGACCACCAAAAAGATAGACTCTGCCAAATGAAACATACAAGTAGTCTTTCTAACCATCATCACAATCCAACTAGCCAAATCCCCATAAACCACTATCTCCAAGCACTTGATTTAAATGGTCTGACCAAAAATCACTGATATAAGATGGCATCATGCTCACCACATCCTGCCACAACCTCCTGAGTTAGTGGTCCATGTTCACCATCTACAAATCAACTGCAAATGCAATGGACACTGCAGTTCCAATAAAGCCCACACATACAACACCTCAAGAGCCACAGCAAGTAATCAGCGCTTAAAAGAGAAACCAGAAAATGATGACGCAATGAAGACCACAACAAATGTTGTGCTCTATTGTGGATTCATTCTGTTTTCCAAATAGGTATTTGACATACCATAGCGTTAAAAATTCCTGATGATTTTTACCTAAGCGAGTAGGAAGCCATATTTGCACATGTATCTAGTCTTAATGAAGTGGATATAACTGGAGGAAGATAGTCCAATATTTGTAATTGTTCCACCCATAATCTGCTATGAAGCATGGAACGGGATATGAGATATTAATATGATATGAGACTGATACACCAAAAGGGTAAATTTAAAAAAAAGGATATACTATAGCTGTGTTATGATAATAAATAAATAAATAAATATTGTTCATATATATGTGAAATCCATAAAGCAAAATGATCCGTCACAATAATGGAGTCTATATTCTATAGAATAATATGAACAAACATAAACATGATAGTTCAGTCATTTATTCAAATCCACCATTATAAAATATCATCTACATCGCAAACTCTAAGATCAATCATTCAACATTCATTTAAAAGACGAAAGCTCTTCCTCTTATTCATAAACATATTCGGGGAGTATTATGATTCCTTATTTTAATTTTAATAATAGAATACTAAGGGCCTGTCTGGATGATTGGGCCAAAAATTTCATAGGATTCTTGGGTTAGGCCTATACAATTAGGAAAATTGAGCTTGGGCAGGTCTTTTTTTTCTTCCTATGGAATTCGGGCTGGTCCACTTCACAAGCTCTTGGCTCTTGCTGAAAACAAGCATAATCCAAGCTCATTTTTCCTAATTGTATAGGCCTAACCCATGAAGCCCATGAGATTTTTGGCGCAATCATCCAAACCGAACCTAAGTATGCAAGATGTCGACATCAGATATGAACATAGATGAAATTCAAAGTCGTGTTTCCTAGCATCAAAAGGGCCATTTTCTTGTTTATTTCTTTTTGTAGCAAGAAGGCTTCAAAACCATCTATTTGGCCTAGCAGAAGCACCCAATTCCAGTTTTTGTAGACTCAACAAAGCATGATCTCCAAAAAAAATGAATGAACATGAACCCTCAAAACCCTTACCCTCTTCCCTCAACCACTGTAAAATAGATTCAAACTTCAAAATATTATCAAAAACTCCCTATTAGAACTACTAGTTTTATTAGAAAACTTATAACTACAACAAGCATTGCTCATAATAGAAAATTCATATAGTGGTCCTCACACATGAAAATAGATATCCATGCACAAGTAACTAAAAGTTAACCATGTGAAAACTTGGAATAATTCTAAATGCAATCAAATAAGTGAATGGTTGGGCTCCCTAGTACAGAATAGACCCTTACATATTTGGGACATACTATATGGCGTGCACTACATATAAGAAGTACCATCACATTATGTATGACCACACCTTATCCAAAAACTCTGGACCTAAAAGTCACTTATCCAAAGGTGTTCCAGTCAGCAAATTGCAAATGCCAATACCTATTATTTTACAAATGTCCTACGCATAGGAAAAGACCTCCCTTGCCACATAATGTATAAGCAAATACTACTCAAAGATTTGAGACACGAGCATACCAGCCCTACATAGCATATCGGCTAGGGACCAATACAAGGGACCTTAGTACACCATAAAGTTAGTGAATCGGGCAGGATCATGATGTATCATGCCCTATCTAGGTGTACAACATTGTATCATGTAGTACCCAGGCATATCAACCTTGTACTGCTCTCTTTCTTTTTTTTTTTTTTTTTAATTCTTGTACCAACACATACTGCCACTATATCACATGCCATGCATATTGGCTTGTGATCAATATGAGCACATACTTTGATATTTATGTTTTTGGTGCCAATGTTACTTGGACGATTTACATGAGTGCTAGATATCTGGTTGTCCTCAAGTGTTGAACATAGCTACCCACAAAAATCTTAGCATGATCCATCAAACATATATGTACATATGTATATGTAAATGTATATATGTCCAAGCCATCGTTTTGATGCTTATCCACAAACTATAAACTGATAAATAGCCATGATAAGTTTATATGGAATATAAAGACACTTCACTCAAGTGTCCAGCACTTGAAATTAAAAGTGCCAAACATTGGCACTCTTTGATGACATTAAGAGGGAACTTCAAAGTGGAGTGTCCAACTATGTTGCGTCAAGTCCTGCCATATCCAAGTGTTCAGAAGAATCAACACTTCCAAAAACTTTAAAAATTGTGCGTCCAAGTGGCTTGGCATCCAACATAATGACCCAATGCACTGAATTGTCAAATTTCTGGTCATTTCTACTAGGTTTATAAAAGTTTCTATAAATCTATAGAACTGTTTGATCCTTACTGGAAAACAAACCCTATAGACGACAAATACCCTCTGTAACAAAAATTGGAGAAAAGAATCAATTTAGCAGCCAAAAGGCATTTTAGCACCTAAAATACCAATGACTGCCTCAAGGTCAAGGTAGCCCAAAATAATAAATGGAAAAATTAAAAAAATAAAAAGAAAAACCTGAAAAAAAAATAGTATTAAAAAAATATGAAATATAGCATATAAAGTAACATGAAGTGGTCAATGACTAGTATCAGCTTGGCAATACCTAATATTGGGTCATATACCAATCTCATCTTCCATACTAAAAAGTAAAAATGATCTAAAGCATTGGAGCAATCACCTATGCAGCCAAGGCACTAGTCTTTTTAAAACATTGCATAAATATCTACATTTTTACCCTCCAATTTCCCTAGTATAACATCTTAATGTGACAACTTTATATGTGTTCTAAAGCAAGAATCATAACGAACTCTACAAAGAAAAGTAAATGAAGATTATTTAAAAATTTGTGGATTTGATGGATTCAATATATTGATGTAGGGACAACTCTGAAGTATCATTAACCTACAATTAATGTACATATCCACATTCTCAGAAATCAATAATGTACAGACAATCCATTCCTTCAAAAACTGTACATGCAAGCTCACATTCCCCACCATTGAATCTATTACAGCAGCACAGAGGAAATAACTCACAAAAATGGCATCTTAGTTGCAACAAAAATAACAAAAGAGACATTGATGGTACCTCTAGTATTTGCCACCAGCTCCACCACTGCAGTCATCTCAGCTCATTGATACATTCCTCCAATTCTTGGCTTCCAAACCTCCTACCTTCCAATTCCCCATCCTTACACCGTGCTGCAAGATAGAAGATCAGCCATACCACCATAAAGTAGACCTCTGCCACCGAATGAAATATCCCTGCAAAGAGCCTCCCCCCAAACATCATTGCAATTCTCCTGCCAAGATTCCCACAGACCATCGTCTCAAAGCACTTGATCAATATAGTCTGGGCCGGCATCATCGATATCAAATAGCACCCTTCTCTCAACACATCCCGCCCCCGTCTTCTCAAATTATGGTCCATGATCACCACCCATGGAACAACTGCAAAAACGACAGAGACCACCGTGTCGAGCAAGGCCCAGATGAAGAAGAAACCCGAGAGAGCTTCATCCCGAGGTCCGGACCACGGGTTCAATGGCGATAGGGAGAAAGGCATAAGCTTGACCTTTACAAAAAGCTTGAAGAGCTCGTTCTGGTCCCCGACGTCAGCAAAGAACCATATGCAAAGGAACTGGACCAGGGCATCCCTCGCAGCCCAGCGCAAGAACACGAACCCCGTGAGCCGCCGGATTCCCAATCGAGCGCCGTAATAGATAGTACCGGTGATGGAGACCCGCTTCTGGAGAAGAGACGTGCTGACGGCAACGAAGACGACGCCGAGGACGGAGGTGTAGAAGAGAATGAACCCTACGATGGCGAGGGCGTGGGTTGAGGAGAGTAGGGTGAGGAGATAGAGGATCACCGTTGCATCCTGGCGGTCCAATTCCAGTCCCTGGCCGAAGATCTGGAGATCGACGGCTTGGTCTCGATCGCTGGCGGCATCATCAGCGCCGCCTTCAACATCGGGGAAGGAGAAGAGGAAGGGGGAGGTAGGGAATTCGGGGACCCTGATCTTGACGGATTTGGGGGATCTTGGTGACCCCAGGGTGCCATCGACGAGGAAGAGGCGGACGGGCCGGGGAAGGATGCGTTGGAGGAGGCCGGCCAGCGGGAAAAGCGGCGGTCGCTGGGGGCAGCGGCGTCGGAGTCGGAGAAGAAGTCGTCGTCGAAGGTGCCAAGTCGGGTGAGTTGGAGGAAGGGGCTGCGGCGGCGGGGGGGAGGACGAAGCGGGGGCCGGCGGCAGCGGTGGCGGCGGTGCCGGGTGAGAGGCGGGAGAGGAGAGAGCGGACGGCAGGGTCGCGGTCGGCGACGGCGGCGAGGCGGAGTGTGCCGGCGAGGAGGGCGGAGCGGAAGGAGAGGAGAAGGAGGGCGGCTAGGAGGAGAGCGGGGAGGGAGGCGAGGAGGAGAGACCACGACCGGCGGAGCATGTGACCTGCGGTCCGGAGGTCAAGCCGCGGCGGACCGGCGTCCGCCATGGTGGTGGCGGTTGGAATCGGATCGGCCGGCAAGACGCTCGCGTCGGATCGCTTCGGGCACTAGCGGTATCGCTCGATTCCTCTCCTCGCCACTGGAGTCCCCCGTCCGGCGTATGATTGGTAGTCGGCGAAAGGGGGCGAGGAGGAATAAAAAGACTCGCATAGCCATGAAAATGTCCTCGGACCAGGATGTAATAACATCTCTACCATCCCTACTTAAGTAATTTTTTTTAAATTTTATGAGGATATTCTTGGTAGTTAAATTAAATTGACGATTTTTTTAATGGACGATGATGATTGATGACCCTCGTGTGGGATTCATCATACACCGGACGATAACTCCCGTACCTAATTTTGCACCGTGGATGGTTATAATAGAGTTAGCCCGGAGGTGTTCATTTTCAGTTCTATGCGGATTTTCTTCCTTTCCGCATAAATAGTTTATGCGCGTATCGGACTTTCCTCCCCTGTACAGGGTATGTCTCGATATTTATTTCTAAGCAGATTTGTTTTCACAGAAGTTTTATGAGCATGTTGGCACATGGTATTCTTAAAGCATATCTATATGTATACTATTACTCTATAACACAAATTCCCGTGATACCTCTATACTGAGCAGCATATATAATACCTGAATATTCCATAACTTGATCCGATTACTTTATAATAATCAGCCATAGATCCAAATTAAGTTTTCCATCTTCTTATCAGGGTAGAACTCAAATCTAGCTACATTAGACCTGAAAACATGAGAATACATATCCAATATTACATAGATGATATATATATATATATATATATATATATATATATATATATATATATATAAGAATGGGTTACATATATTTTGTGTTACTTTCTTTTATTTATATCTGGATTATATATCTTTTTTTTCATGCATACTCTTCATGCCCCCGTATACGAGTATTTCAGCTCCAAAATTCTAGCTAACACTTAGATTTCCATTATGTTTCAATCAAAATAAATATAAGAATTTAATTTGTTTCGAGAGATTTTTTTTTCAAATCAATGACTCACCTTTTACATCATGCTCCTTTCTCATCATAATCTACCACATATTCACTGTATATGGACTGTTAAGATGCAAATCCCCTAAGTTTTGACAATTCTTAATCTTTAACTAGTTGGTCCACTAAAATCATATTTTGAATTGAATTTTAGGGAAAAAAACACGCATCAGATTATTAATTAAGTTTGAAACTTGCTCATTTTGATGGATTTAAACTTGATTTTTTTTATTAAGTTGGATACGGCTAGAGTTAAAAGATGGCAAAAAGTGACCGAGCCATCAATATGATCCATGTTTAACCTACACTAAACAAATTTAGATTTGGAATAGATAGATTCAGGTTGGAAATAAGTTGATCCATTTTAACTACTTAACAACCAGATCAAGTTCGGAGTTCAGATCCTTGACCTATTTAATATGTTTAATAACCCAATTAGATTGGCTAACTCATTTTATCCCGCGTCCCTTTCTTTCACGGCCTTGAATGCCAGAAAGCGTTGTTTCTTCCAAGGAGCACCGCTTCGAGTGCCGTTTTGGAGAGTTCTGAGAAATCGCATCCTTTTCCAGCCCTCATTGGAGAGTTCTAAGAAAATGTCATTCTCCTCGTCACCGTGCAGCGAGCGCCGAGCCCCCTTATCTCTCTCCGTCCGCTTCTTATCTTCTCTTCTCCCAACCTCTCGTCTTCTCTTATCTCTTCTTTTCCACTACTAACATACTCTTCTTCCTCGTCTTATCTTATCACAGAGAATCAGAGAAATTTAATGAATCTCAAGAAGATGGTCTTATTCTCAATGGCTACGAAAATGGTAATAATCCTTCATAAATCGCTTCTTCCCTCAGAAATCCTCCCTCTTCCCACCAAACCCATCTCTGGCCTCCCAAATTTGACCTCAAGCTCTGTGATACCGAGTCGAAGAAGCTTTTTAGGTGTTCCATTCCGTGCCATTCCCTCCAATTCTTGCTCGGTTCTACCTCTGGTGGTGATTTCTTGGATACGAGTCATCTTGGATTTAGAGATAGGCCAAGAGATTTGGATTTTGTTCAATTTCGAGTGAATTCGGGTCGTGGTTCCGATTTCGATGGTGACGATGATGCCTATAGGGGGTGGAAAGGTGGACTGGGGGCTCCGATGGTAGAGGTGCTAATAAGACCGTATCCCATCTGAGAGCATATCCATCGATGGGAACATCTTTATGAAGCTTCATGTTTCCACTGCCACAGAATTCGCGGCCAATGTGCTCCGTTTTGTCATTATATTTTCTGTGGAGAGAATACCTAAGGGATGGCAATTGCCCGAGCGGACTGTCGGATTTCATCTTTGCAGCAACCCCCATAAGGGTAACTGGTACCAGTTAGGAAAACAAAGCATCTCCGATCCAGTAGGGGAAATAGCATTGTACAAACAATTCCATGATTTCGATGTGAGGCTGCTTGCTTTCTCTGGATGAAAATGGTAGACCTGCACCTTGTAAATCACATGAGCTAGGCTTAAGGCTTTCAAGAACATGAACCTCCTCTACCTCCCTAACAGGCAACCTATGTTTCTTGGTACACAATCATGTTCGATGCCCTCATCAATTGAGTTTGTTGAGGTAGACCTACAGCTCATCATATACGCTCGCCAGATATGATGACTTTTCATCCTCTACCATTTCTTCCTTGATTGTATCGGGAGCAGCAGCTTCCTTTCCAGTTCTCTCTTGTTCCACACTCTTGTCAAATAACATGCTCGAATAATCCATGACGCATCCCTTGTGCAGGAATTGCCACCACACCCCGTGAAGATGCACTCATATCTTCATCTTCTTCCTTCTCCCCATCCTCCCAAATCTATTTATTGACCAGGAAAAGTGGCTTCTTTTCAACCCCTTCATCATGTAAGCCCATTTCATAAACCCATCTATCATCTTCTACGCAGGCTTCGTTGTTAGACCCTCGTAAAGATGCACTAACATCTTCATCCTCTTTCTTCTCGACCAGGCCGGTCCTGATATTTTTTAGGCCTAGGATCAAATAAAAAAAAAAAAAAATTTATTAAAAATTAATATATTTTAAATATTAATTATTATTGAAAAATTAATCTACGTACATTTTGTAATGCAAAATTTTTTATAATTTCTTTGTAATCAATATTTGACAATAATTCTTCTTCAATAGATAGCATAGCTAAACCATTTAATCTTTTTTGTAATATTGTTGATCGTAAATATGATTTTAATAATTTTAATTTTGAAAAACTTCTTTCAGCAGAGGCAACAGTGACAGGTATGGTCAATAATATTCTATATGCAATTGATGTATTTGGATAACAATTTATTTCATTAATATAATTAAGTATATCAATAGCAGTATTGTTTTCTTTTGGCATAATTGCTTTTAGAACTTTTAATTCTGAAAATAAATCAATTCCATCAAGATCATAATGATTACCATTTGTTAAAATATTTTGAAGATTAAGATAAAATTTTTTCAAACTTTCTTCATCCAATGAAATTAATGTTTTGAAATCAAACAAAAATCCAAAATTATTTTCATATAATTGAAATTGTTCAAACCTATGTTTCAATGAAAAGATAGCTTGATCTACTAAATATAAAAAATAATTAACTCTAAATGATTCTTCTGGTGATTGTTTAATATCTACAGTAATATTTTCATCAAATTTTTTTTTTTTACTTGACATTTTATACGAAATATAGGATCAATTCCCATTTCATTTGTAATTTCCTTAGCTGAAATCATGACAGAAGTAAAGCCAGTCTCTCTATATCTTTCAAAAAATGAAACTAATCCTTTTAATTGATCAATGGCAACATCTATACGCATATCCTTAGATTGTAAATTTTTGCTAACTAAATTAACAGTAAATAGTATATCATACCAAATAATCATTCCTAATAAAAATTTAAAATTTTCAAGCTCATGTGTTGCTAAAGATTCAGTTTCACTCTTTGTTTTTGAATCCTCACAAATTTCAGCTAATTGATATAAAGCTTCTCTTATTTGTGGAGTTTGAAATCTTATTGCTTTGACGCTCTCAATGCGACTTTCTCAACGTGTTTGTGACAATGGCTTTAATGTTAAATTAGGTACATTATCAAGTAAAATTTTTCATCTCTTTGTAGAACCACCAAATGCATTATATATATGTTGTATTACACCAAAAAAAGTTTTAGCTTTACTACAAGATGAAGCCATATCACAAAGTGTTAAGTTAAGACTATAACAAGCACATGGTGTATAAAATGCTCTAGAATTTATTTTTAATGGTTGGATCAAAAGCAGCAATCATTTCAATTAATCGTAAAAAATTATCATTACTATTTTGATAAATTTTTTCATTCGTTCCACGAAAAGTTAGAGAACTTTGAGCAAGAAATTTAACAGCAGTTACTATTCTTAATAGTATTTTTTTCCAATGTTCTTTCTCTTTATTAATTTGCTCTTGAATATGTTTATCGATTGTTTAATTTTTTTTAAATCTATTCTGTAAATCAATCTAAGTGGTCATATTATGAATGTGATCATTACTAGTTTCATGAGCTTTAAGTCTTTCACTAAGATGTTTCCAATCTCTAAAGCCATCACTTGCTAATTGACTTCTACTACTATTATTATTTGATTTAAATAGCTTACAACAAAAACAAAATAATTTGTCTAACTCTTTTGAATATACTAACCATTTTCGGTCATGTTGCTCTCCATTTGGTAAAGTTCGATCATAATGTGTTAAAGAAAAATATCTATTATATTGATCAAGAGGAAACTTTATATGAATATCTCTTTTAGGACCATTTTTAATTAATAAATCTTTAGAATTTGTATCAAGACTATCCCATATCCTAGGATCATAAATGTCAAAAGTATTTGATTCACTTGATTTTTCATTCATTAAATTTTTATCACCACTAATGAGATCATCTGTGCTATTAGTATTATCATTATTAATAATATTATTATCATTATCTAATTCATAAGTAACATTTGTATTTTTATTGACAAATTCACTAGCAATATTATTTGAATTCTCAACTATATCACTTTTTTTACTTATAATAAATTTATCAAGACCTCCTTTTAATGATTGAGTCAATTGTTCTTGTTTTCTTTTTTTCTTAAATTTTTCATGATCCGAAGGATATTTTCTAGGTATCATTTTGATAAATAAAATAATAAATATTAGCTAAAATTAGTAATCAATAAATTTAAAGTTTAGAACAATAGAACATGATTTAAAGCTTTTTGATAGAACAATAGAACTTGCTTGAAGGCTTTGTTGATGGAACAAAATTTGAGCAAAAGCTACTGTAATTGTAATAAAAATTTAAACCTGAAAAATAAAATATGACAATTAATCAATTATTTTAAGAATAAGATATAGTAAAAACAATAAGAAAATGAAGTGAAACCACAAGCTATCTAAAAAAATAAGATGGATATAAAGACCATAATTATATTTATTTAAAAAAGCAAGTCCTAGGTAGGATCCGGATTGAATTGCTAAAAGAGATAAGTAGGGGTGCAGATGGACATTATGGGAAGGCTAAAACTAAGGCAGAGCTTGTGCCCTGTCTCTCCCCTATACTTTCAAAAAGATTCTTTATTGTATTAGATGATGTATGGAAGACAGATATGTGGGAAGATTTGCTTGAATATTCCTTTGAAAGCGCGACAGCTCGTGGCAGGATTGTGATTGCCACTCGAAACACGAACGTGCCTAGAAATATTGGAGCAGAGATCCATCATGTTGATAAAATGTATAACGACGATGGCTGGAAATTGCTCTGCAAGAAAGTCTTTGGAGATGATGAGGAGGAGGAGGAGGAGATCTCTAGGTTAAGAGATATCGGGATTAAAATTGTTGAAAAATGTGATGGTCTTCCTCTTGCAATCAAGGTCATTGCAGGGGTTTTGCGATCGATGGATAGAAACACCATAGAATGGAATAAGGTTCTCGAAAGTGATGTCTGGTCTATGAGCCAACTTCACGAAGAACTCCCAGGAGCTCTCTTTTTAAGCGGTGAAAATTTATCCTCTGATATCAAACAATGTTTTCTTTATTGCTCGTTGTTTCCTGAGGACTCTAGCATGCTTCATGAGGATCTCATTCGTTACTGGGTGGCCAAGGGTTTTGTAAAAGCAACACCAGGACGTACAGTTATGGAAGATCTAGTAGAGGATTACCTCAGAGAGTTAATTAGGAGGAACCTTCTGCTACGTTTCCTTGCTCTGTTTTAGATAGAGGATGAGAGCACTTTTCTTGGTTATGGAAAATCGCCAAAAATAAACCCCTTAGCCAAATTTCATCAATCGTCACTTGCCAAAGGTGAACATGGGGCAGATAGTGGAAGTCCCTGATGCAATAAAACAGCAGAAGCGCTTGAGGACACTTCTTATTTTCAACAGTCACAGGGCAAATATGTTCGAGAATAAAATTTTTGGAAGCTTGAGGCTTTTGCCAGTCATGAAACTGGCTGGCACGGGACTTGAGAGCCTTCCAGACTCTATAGGAGATCTCTTGCACCTGAGATCTCTTGCTGAGAGCCGTTGGGGTGCCGGGATATGGGAGAGGAAGAAGACGTTTGGTTTACCTAGAAAAGCCATTGGGGTGCTGAGACTCGGGAGAGGGAGAAGGCGTTTGGTTTCTCCAGACAAAAAAAAAAAAAGGGGCCTGGGGTGGTCGCCCGCTTTGACCCGCCCCAGGGCCGGCAGTGTTCTCGACATCCTTCCAATAGTCCTATAGCTACTCAATCACAAAAAGGAACCTTCTCTTATCTACATCCTTCTCTAGATGGAGTCTTCGCCGATTATCACCGCCTCCTCCTTGGCGGCTCCGAAGGGGATAGGTGGAACGGACGGAGCGGGGGAGTCGGGAAATGGCTCTTGTGTGGGCCATGAGGAGACCGCGGGCCGGCTCAAGATGCCTTACTGGCCATGGGGGATCAGTAAGGCAACAACAAGAAGTGTGGGGAGTTGGGAGATCATGGTGAAACTCCGACGGGGTTTATGCCGGGTTCCAGGGTTTATGGGGGGCCGGGGTGGGTGGGGGGTGGCGGAGGAGATGGTGTATTATTGTTGTTTGGTGGACTGGGATTGCCTCAATGGATATATTCCACTGCTATACTCAACAAATTATTATTATTATTATTATTAAAATAAATAATTTTACTTGGCTTTTTTTCTGATGTCTATACCAATATTGAGTATGGTGAGAACAGGATATTATGGTAAGAGGTAGCCAGCTTGATTGATCAAGGGATCTCTGCTGCTGTGACTGGAGACTTCAATTGTACCCTCAACTCTGAAGATAAAAAGGGAAGGTAGGCTTTTTATGGAGGATGTAAGCTCTAGAGAGTTTAGAGGCTTTATCTAGTCCATTGGCCTAATAAATATTGGTTTTGTGGGTCCGAGGTTTGCCTAATGTAATAATCATCTAGATGTAGCTAAGGTTTGGGAGAGGATTGGCAAGATATTTACCACGACCAACTAGATCCAGTGTCATCCTACCTACCTTGTCCAGCACCTCCTGAGGATTGCCTCCGACCATTGCCCTTTGTTGTTGGTCTCTGACATTTCTTCTTCTCATCTAAGCCAGTTTCAGTTTGAGAAGTTTTAGCTATCTTACCTCAGGTCTCAGGAGATTGTTAGGGAGGTTTGGAGATTGCCAGTCCATGATGATGTTAGGTATCGGATGAGCAAGAGATTGGAGTTAACGAGACGGCACCTGCTAAGATGGAATAGGACTAAGGTGGGTGACATCTTTAGGAGGCTTGAGACCGTCGAGGCCTTTATCTCGAAACTTCAGAAGCAGGAGGACCGTGAGGGTGGGCTTGCAGAGGTGGAGTTGACTGACCTCCAGAGTTTATTGTCCATTCATCATTCTCTCTTCCAGTAGCAGGAGACTTTTTGGAGACAAAAATCCAAAGTCTAATGGATTAGAGAGGAACATCAGAATATGAGATTTTTTCATTAGTCTACCATCATCCAGCGACATCAAAATCGGATCATGGTGATCAAGTGTGCGGTAGGGCAGACGTTGATGGCTAATGAGGAGATTAGATAGGAGGTTATCCAATTTTTTAAATCTCGATGGCTGATACCACTGGGGGGGGATTGGACCGCTCCACCCCTTCTTAGCGACGCTGTCACGGAGGAGGAGAATAGGGGTCTGGTGGAGGCTATGTCTAAGGATGAGGTGCGAAGAGCCCTTGGAACGATAGTTGAGGACAAAGCTCAGAATCCTAATAGTTTTCCTCCCCTCTTCTACAGAAGACACTGGCCTCTCATACAGTCTGACGTGGTTGTGGCTGTGCAAGAGTTCTTTACCATTAGACATATGCCTGGAATGTGGAAGCAAATCTTTATTGCCCTAATCCCGAAGAGGCAGGATGCATCAGAGCCTGGCCATTATAGATCGATCAGCTTGTGCACTACTCTTTATAAGAGCTGTGCTAAATTGATAGTGTGCAGGATGAAGCCTATTCTCTCTCATATGATCTGTCCTGAGCAAGGGACGATTGTTACCAGGCATAGTATATCTAACAATATACTAATTGCCTAGAAGTTTATGCATGACCTTCGACGAGCTATCACGCAGTCTCATAGTGATCAAGCTCGATATGGAGTGGGCCTATGATCATGTGAGTTGGAGCTTTCTGGAGAGGACCCTGGCGGACTTCGGCTTTCATCCCATATAGATCAGTTGGATCATGGCCTATGTGCAAAGTCCCTCCTTTGCCATCTTGATCAATAAATCGCCATCGGATTTTTTCCACTCCATAGTTGGGCAGACGTAAGGTTGTCACCTGTCCTTTTATCTCTTTATTATTTGCACTGATGCTCTCTCATGAGCTCTCCGTGTTGTGGCCCTGGGGTCGGTCTTAGCCCTCTATGTGCCAGTCCTAAATGTCCAGCTGATTTCACATTTACTTTTCACAGATGACTATTTGTTGTTGGATCGGGCCTCTACTCGGAATGCAGTGGGGTTTCGAAGGATCCCGAAGGAGTATTACATTGCATCAGGCCAGAAGGTCAACATCTCTAAATTTGCGGTTGTCTTCAATCTGAAGACACTGATCTAGATGTGGCTCATGATTAGGGATACTCTTGGAATTGGAGAGCACAGTGAGACCCCTCAATACTTAACAGTTTCGATCACTAGACATAGATTACAGAGGGTTGAGTGCATAGATGTTGAGCGGTCGATCCGAGAGTGGCTAAAGGGTTGGCAAGCCCGTGCCTTATCCATGATGGGGTGGGTCACCCTGATGAGATTGTTCTCAGTTCCATTCTTATTTATTTATTTTTGAATGTGGTACTTTCCAGATCCTTGGTGGTAAACTTGGAGTAGCTTTTTCGGAGTTTTTTTTGTGGGATTCTGCTTGAGAGGTGTGCATCTGCTTGCTTGGGAGATGATTTGTTAGCCATTGAGGGATGATGGTTTAGGCATCCAGTCCTTAGCTACAAGGAGAGAGGCCCTAATTGCAAGGCATGTGGCCTGGATTCTACTCAGTCCTGATTTCTTTTGGAGTACAATCATGACGATCAGGTATGGATCATGGTCTGCCAGCTGTGAGATCCAACCCAGTCGTAATGCTTCTTTTCTATGGAGGGAGATATGTGTCTGTGCCTCCGATGTATTTCCTCATGCATGCTGGGTGGTCAGAGATGGATGCTCTGTAAGCCTTCTGCATGATCGATGGATTGATGACTTGCCCCTAAGCCGGTGGTTGACGTTTATCAACTCCGAGGTGTTGGATTCCATGAGAGTGGCTGATATTCTCCATCCTGATGGCGGGGAGTGGGATCGGGTAGCGATGTCCCATCTATTTAGCGAGGAGCTAAAGGAGAGGGTGTTGTCCTTTGCTACTCCCATCTATAACAATCCAGATATGGTTTGGGGTCAATCCTGCATTCCAAGGGCTGTGACGGCCGATCTCTACCCGCTCTATAGGAGGAAGCCCACTACGCACAAAAATATCAGATGGATCTAAAAGATCGAGGTTCAACCGAGAGTGAGTATGTTCCTCTAAAAAATGGCTTGGGATCGGCTCCTGACTAAATTTCTTCTACAAGCTCGAGGTATGGATATTCAACTTGCTTGCCCTTACTGTAACTTCGAGGAGGAGATCCTAGAGCATATTCTATTCTAATATCTGAGGATGAGGCATGTTTGGTCTTTGATTGGGATGTACTTGCAGATTATCCAAACAGAGACCCCTACCAAGGCCTTTCTGGAGTTCGATAGAAGTGCTAGTGACGAGCATATTGGAGCCAACTTTGTAATTCATAGGCCTAACTCTAAATTGGTGGCGATGAGGAGTTATTTATTGGAGCCCATGGTTCATAAGGTGGAGCTATATACAACTTGGGAGGGTATCATTTTTGCCGAGAGAACTCTGGGAGCTAGTCAGCTTATGATCGAAGACGACTCTACCACAATAGTATTTTAACTACAATACTATACCAACAGAACAGCCACTCATGTCCTTCTACATAACACCTCGATTTTGCTAGAAGGATATACTACTCTAGTCACTATAGATATTTTTGGAAAGTCGAATACTGCTCACATACCGGCCAAATCTTGTAGATCGAGATTGGATGTGTTCCCAGGGAACTTCAGGATTTTTTTATTTTCTGACCGTATTCATATAAAAATTATCTGAATGCACGTCTTATTATTTATTTAAATAAATAAAAAAAAAAACCTACACACGGTCATAGCAGCCTTCTAACCGGGTTAAAAATAAATAAACCCTGCATTTTGTACCGAGTTGCCCTCCTGCATTTTGAATTGCTGAAATATTAACCCTTATATTTTCCCCATTGCTCAAATAAGTCCAAAATCCACCAATTTTGATAATGCTTACCTGTATGCGTACACCAAATTGCAGCAAATTGTCTCCGTTTCATTTTGAGCCATTCATCCTCTAAAGGATGATTAATATATATATATCTTACGTTCGTAATTTAAAGAACAAAATACTCAAAATAGAATTTACCTTAAATTAATCCATTGAAGCAGACAATAGACTTTGAATGACTAAAACCATCTAAGCATCCTACAAACAAGAGAAAAAAAAGGGAGAGAAAAGAAAAGAAAAAAGCTGGTAGAAATGAATGTCATATATAGAATGTCTAGATTATTTCTACGAAGACCATGATTCTAGCCCCAATATAGATTTCAATGATTATTTTAACAGTACAATGATCCATGGAGAAAGATGTTTACTGGAAAACTGAAATGGTTACTAATCCCCTTAGGGCAATACACCAGGACTATAAAAATCTGATGCTCTGATAATTTAGAGCATGCTGCCACTGCCACGCCGGGATGGCAAATAAGAAAACCAGTACACAATCAAGAAGCCTCCCAAAAATAAACCAAAAATGATATAAGGACGTGAAAGGAAACAGTAGGATGGTCTGCCTCTGGCATACACTCATCTATGAATAGTCAAAAACGACCTAATTAAAATCAGGCTTCTCCGGGCAAGTGCAGCCCGACCTTTGTATTATAACATTTGCTGCATAACACCCAGCTCTTACACAGTCTTCTATACTCTTCTCTTGGACCAACTGAGACAGAAAACCTCCAACAAATGCATCACCTAGCAAAGTTTTTACATGTAAAAGATAAGAAAACAAACTACAGTCCCAAAAATATGATTCAGAAAACAATAGCCATAGGGTAAAAAGGGAAAGATAAAGCAGCATTAGCAATGGCAGCAATATTAAATTGTCATAAAACAATCATGTCATGCAAATAAAAAAGATGGCTTAGGAATTTTCCCGAGTGCTAAAATAGTGTCTGACATGTTTTTGCTCATGCTTGTATCGAACATGATACATTGTTTTTCAATAACAACCATGGTATGCTACCCAAGATGGAAGAAAATACCTGCACCATTAGTATCAACCAGCTTCTCCTTTGGTAACACAATCACAGGAAACTTTTTCACCTGTTGCCGGGAGCTCAAAAAAGAAAAGGCCATGAGAACACATTCGTAATCCCCAGAATAATTCCAAGACTCACTGACACATACCATCAAATAAATTGCAAAATCTTATCTCATATACAAGTTATGCTTCAATGCCTTGGGGAAAGTATAAACAAAAATCAAAGATGTCCAAAATTGCAAGATTTAATGTGTTGGGCAAGGAAACCCAAGCAAACAAGAACGACAATTAAATATAGTAGATCCAAGAATGCGGAGATGATAGGGGGTAAACCTAAGAAGAATGATACCGAGTATATTAGAGGGGTGCTATGCTTTATACCAAGGACAATATAATGGGGAACACCAACCAATATGTACAAACATGACAAGAGGTATACAAGAAGCCCTGGTAGTGACAGCCAGCCAAACTTGTGCTGAACAGCCAAGAACAAGATCCAAACCAACATAGATGGTAGTTACAGATGACGATTTGGAAAGTTTGCAACAAAACCAGAAGTAAACTTTAATAGGAACATTATGTGAATGACAATTTGAAAAGCTGGTCATAAATAGTTGGAAGAAGGCTTGACAGCAACAGCCAGGACAGAAGTCCAGCTGCAACATGTGCACAGCAAGCTTTAAACATTAGTTATGTACTTAGGGGTGAAAGTGGTATGGATATTATCTGTTTGGATCCATTTTGGTATCCAAATCAATCCGGATATGGATAGAAATTTGATGATCTGACTAATATCTGTATTCATATCCATATCCGTCAAAGAAAAATGGATATGGATATGGATAAACAATTATCCGATTCGTATCCAAATATTCAAATCTACATATAACCTTATATAATTTTATATAGTATTTCTTAATTTTTGAAAAAAATATATAACCATATAAACATATTATTAACTTGATTTATCATTTATTTAGTAATATCTTTGATTCTGTAGTCATAAAGTTTAATTATTTAAGTAATACCTGTAATTATATCCGTACTTCCAATATCCGAATTGTATCCATATCCGTTTAAAATAACTATGGATATGAAATTTTGCATCCGAATAATATCCGTATCCGTATTTGTATTCGTCAAACAAAACAAATATGGATACGGATATGGTGGTATCCGATCCGTTTTCAGCCCCATATGTACTTCTCCATCTTCCCTGTTTTACTGTTCACTTCAAGTGCTTTTGTCTTTCACATTGCATGCAAAATTAATAGGTTACACATCAATTGTGCAGTAACATCAAAATGAACAAGCAAAATGCTAACCTTTCCATCATCAGCAACAATGACTGGATCACAACCTTGGGTGATAACAGTAATTCGCTTGTGTGTCCCAGATGCCTTGGGCAGTGCAGAGATCTTCAGAGCAATCTCCTCAACGTTCTCAGTCTAAGCATTATTTATAACCCCTATCAGAATGAGTCTCTGTCACAAGAAAGTATAAAAAATTGAAAAAATTATTACCTCCCAACCACGAACTTTTGCGAAGGTCTTTGCTTCTGTTTCATTCCCAAAGAGATAGTCAACATACCTGAATAATGAATACAAAGCTTGGAATAATCTTTTAACATTTTAAAAAATGTCCTAAGATTAAGACAGTGAACACATCAGAAAGTAGCCGGTTTCCTTTACCCCAGCCCCATGCTAGTTCAGTCCATCCAAACAGCTTGCATTTGTCAACAATGATCAAAAAAGCAAAAAAAAAAAAAAAAAAAACCGGGTAAAGATATCTTTTAAGCAACTGTTGTAACAACAACCATGTCTCTAGTTCACCACATGAGAAAAGAAGTCTATATGTCATGTTAAATCAACAATCAGCAAAGGGATCCGCAAACAATTGCTAGCATCTGACAGTATGGAATGAGCTACTTACAATAAAGCTTTCTCCTGCACGTCCCGGAAGAACTCACAAATAAATGTAGCAGAAAGGTTCATCATAAATACCTGGAAAAGATAGAGCATAATGTGAGGTACTTAAAGGGTGTAAATGCATGTAGTTAACACATGAGAAGCTTAACGATAAAAAAAGGAAAATTACCTTGTTATTTGCTGCAACATGCTCAGCTACAAGTTGAATGGACTCCGGAGACACCGTTAGGAAAAATCCAGCAATGTAAACATATTTTGCCTTGTCAACTAACAAAAGTAATACAGTTAATGGAAAGCTAATAGAAGCTAAACTAATGGGTCGAACAGTTAATAAAAATTAATGGAAATTAATCAAGGTAAGTATGAGCCCTTTCTTCAAATATGGAACCAGGCTTTGAACATGATTGAAGAACTATCTATTATTTGTTAGACTACTCAGAAGGCAATTACAGAAATGCAGTTTAATAAGTAGCATTTCATAGCATTAAAAGGGCCTAAATATCTGAGAACATTTTACTTTGAATATGATGTCAAACAGAGTTGCAAGATAAAGGGTAAAGTGAAAATCTTCAAGAGAATTTGAAAAAAGAACTAGAAAGCCTTTTTATATTGCTAATGGTGAATTGCGATGGTGCTTATATTATGCTAGTGGTCGTAGTGAAGATAGTAATGGCAATCATCAAGGGTGCTAATTAGGTTGGGTTCCCAATTTTAGGAAAACCTGACCCAGACACATCAGAGTTTCAGGTCTAATTATACCTCATAACTGGCTCAACCCATTAGGTATTCTAGTTGGTTTAGGCATATTAAGACCCCTACTAAACAGGTTCCTATAAAGTACTAAACAATATATTTTGAACAATTAAGCAAGCGAAAATTATCTGCATTTTGAGAAGTTTATTGATAAAGTATCCAATTACATGTTGCCAAAATTAAATCATGAAAAAATAGCACTTTATAGTTAATCGTGTAATAATTATTGATAAAAATTTGAAAACATACACTTAATTTAAAGTCAAGTACAACCACCCAAACATGTTCTAGCATGTAATTATATTTTTTCTTGCCATTAAGTTATGGAACAAAGTTTCATAATGCCAAGAGTTTAGAAACTGAAAGGTATATAAATAAAACTATAACTATCATTATATGTATATAAATAAACCAGGTAATTAGTAAGGACCAAGTTGGGTGGTTTGAAAACCTTAAACCTAAGCTGGACCCGAAATTTTCAGCGAGTCTGACTTTGAACCCATATTCATCTATGAATCAGGGTCGAGGTCAGGTCTGGGTTGGGATTGGGTTGGACCAGGGCCTGGTATTGGTTTTGTGGGTTGGAGTGACTGCCCTAGCAATGGTGGTAGTTATGATGACAAGAGTTTCAGCAACAATGGTCACTGCAGCAGAAACGGAAGCTATCAACACTTCTCCGAAAAGCAAAGGCTATGCTAGTACAAGCTGCAATAGTAGCTATAGCAGTTGCAACAACAGGAAGGCCAACAATGGCGGGACCATTACTGGTACTAATAATGGTGTGACTGCAGCAAGATCATAGTCCATGGTAGTGAGATGATGGTATCAACAGCAAGGAAGTTAGTAGCCATGGTAGCACAAGAAAACCAGCAGCAATGGTAGTCATGGCAACAAATATAGTGGCAAATGGTGATGAAGGTTATGGAAAGTTGGTAACTGGCAGCAATGTTAGTGGTAAGAGCAAAAGCATTGGTGGGGTGTTGTCATTGGCAATAAAAAGAATGCTAGTGAGGACTTCAGGTTGTACCACTTCTCCAGAACAGAACTTCATCTTCAGTTTTGTTATCTCGATATTGTACATGGTTTGGGAAAAAAAATGTTTGGCAAGCTTAGAACAAACACAGCATCATGCATATTTTCCTTTTCCTTTTTTGATTATCTCTGCAACCCCCAAGATAATGATGAATGATGTTGTGTTTCTTCTAAGCTTGGCAAACATGTTTTTCCCAAACTATGTACAATATCGAGATAACAAAACTGAAGATGAAGTTCTGTTCTGGAGAAGTGCTACAACCTGAAGTGCTAGTGAGAACTTCAGGTTGCAGCAGTTCTCCCCAGCACAGAACTTCAGGTTGTGCTAGTGATGATGATGATGATGGTAATAACAGTAGTAGTAGCAATAAAGATCCTCCATTTTTTTTTTACTTGCTTCCCACCATAAGGCATGGGTAAGCATGCTCCATGATTCGTTCCTTCTATCAAAGCTTCAAATTGGCATAGGTTACCATTAATAACAGGTCTTTGTGACCTAGTTCAGATTAACTAAATTTAGATGTGAGATGCAAAGTGAGGTGAAATTGTAGAAAGAGTTGACACTCTCCTCTTGAATGCAATCGACAAAATGGCCCATTTTTCTAATTAAGCAATTAAAAAATCAGGGGCTATTAGCACCAGTGAAGCTTTATTCTTGTGAGAAGCAGCAGGATCTCACATTTGCTTGCAAGTGGGGACCCTCCAAACATCCAGGAATAAAAGTCCCCTTTTTATGCTGTTTCTGCCTTAATTTCCCCATAACATCCAAAGGCTTGAGGTCCTCGAGTTTGATGAGAAATTGTTGCAATATCCATTCATATCACTGCTATGTGCTTGAAATGAATAGGTAAGATAAATATTTTTAAAAACTAGATTCAAGGAGCAAAAAGGTACCTAATGCCCAGTTTTCAGGCTTCTTTAAATGTTCTGACTCATAGCAATTTGCTGCAGATAAGTTGGCGACAAGAGACCTATTTATCATAAAAATAACAAGGTCATTATATATTTTGAAGACTGCAAGCACATTCAACTACTGATATCCATATTTTAGAAACCAAACAAATGAATATATTATTCAGAAATTAAACTAATCATCACAATATAGCTCCTTGAACTATAACATAGAAAGTGAGCCAGTATCATATAAAGCATGGATTCAATGAGAGTGTTCCCCATGAACAACTTCCATATGAATAAGATACCTGGCAGACTAACATTTAGTCTCAATCCATGTTCTTCACTGATCTAAAAAAAAAAACAGTTGGAAGGTTTTGTTTGGTAACAAATCAAGGTGTACCACATGCATCATTCTTAAATATGCAATCTATATTGTAACAGAAAATGAAACAATATCTTAAGAGAATAATATATTGGAAATATTGTAACGACATATGTATCAGAAACAAATATAATAACCAGGCTTAATTAGGGTGGTCATCTGCTGGAGGCTCATCAATTCTGTGAGCTGACCTAGGATAGACCGTTTTAACCAACTATTAAAGTGATTTTAGTACACATTTTAAGAGAAGGTGATGACCAGCAAGATCGTCACCAGGCACAAAGATAGAGGCGATGGTTGTTGGTTCAGTTCATGAAGACAAAAATTTAATGATTGTAGACATGAACCATAGATCTGCTAGGTACATGACAAGAAGATACATATCTATGTCATGCAAAAGATATCTGTCAACCTTGGAACATAGATAATCTGATCAAAAACTTACCTTTCACCACCAACAACACAAACAGCACACGTGCCAGTTGGAGTAGTCTCATTTTCATAATAGTGACCCTGTTCAGTAGTTATGGAAAAATTTTATTTAAGCATGATGCAGTGGCAAAAAAGAGGTGAAGCACATAAATGGAGAGGAATAGGGGTGAAGAAGAAGGAGGAGGAGGAGAAAGAATAACTTACATTAACACCTGAATCTTTTGCCTTTTTCTTCATTTCCTCTCCAAACTTGTCCTTTCCAATGCAACCAATATAACTAGTTGCACCGGGAGTTTGAAGCATCCACTGCAAAAGTATGGATTAATTCAATGATAACCCTTCAATATTAGATATTAGCAAGTTCATTGAAAAGCTTACCTGAGCAACCCTGATCGAATTCTGGGTGGCCCCTGGGTAGATAAATAAAGAGCGGAACTAAAGTTTAGAATACATTTCTAGACATTAAACCAAACTCCCCTGCCCCCCCAAAAAAACAAACAAATGAATAAATTTTTTTAAAAAAAAAAAAAAAGAGGCACAGAATGAAACACCAGCAAAGCCAGAGGATTACCTCCAGCTATGTATTCAACGTTGTACTTTGTAGCTAATTCATCATACCTGGGGCAATGATATACAAGTTAACAGAGAATGGGTCACAATAGTGTACAGTTTTGTTCTGTTTCTTTTTTTTTTTTTTTTAAGATGCGATTCAAAATCTCCTGTATAGTCATTTTTTAAGTCCATAACAGGAATAAAATTCATGTCATTATTGAAAAGAATGTTAGAAAAGATTTATAATAATATAAACAGAGCCAAGACTATCAAATATTCATCTATGGTTATCATAGGACCTATGCAAAAATGTCATGTCATTTTGACTTGGTGATCGAAAACTTACATAGGCAAATGCTTCTCCTCCGCAAGAATTGCATTGTTCAACTTGACATCATATCTGGAATGGAATCAGAAATGCACGCGGTCATAATCATGAAAGTCATAATCATATCTGGAATGGAATCAGAAATGCAAGTTATCATAATCATGAAAGTCATAATGCTCTGACACATCCATATGATTGGCTAATTTATGTAAAACAATTCTATATAATTATTGTCCCAGGAAAAGGATATAGCTAGTTGCTAGCTTCATAAATTATCGATTTGAAAAGTACACAATATGCAGGGAAGAAAAATTTTTAAAAAGAAATCCTAATAGTAATAATAGAAAATTAATAACCGAAAAAACAGTAAGTGCCAACAAATGCAAAGCAATTTCAAGAATCAAGTTCTTAGAAATTTAATGAAACTCATGAATAGGTTCAAGGAAAATGCATAACCTAGAAATCAGGAGCTCTAAACTCTTGAAAAAAAGAGCTCAAGGAACTGTAACTGTGTTCAACATACTCAGATTATAGGTATTTGAAAATAAAATATGCAAAGGGAAAAAAATGAATTAACAACATCACTTGATCATAAAAAACACAACCCTGACTCATAAAGGGGTGACCTATTGTGGTTCATTATGGCATATAACATAGCATGAAGTGGCTTAGATCTATAAAGGATCAAGATAACAAATGAAATAGAAGGACTATGCTGTTCGTGCAAACGTAACATAAAACAGATTTTTTTTCTTTACACATTATAACAACAACAGCAGCAAAAAATATTATAACCAGCTCTGAGAACATCAAAAAGCAATAGTAACAGAAAAGAAATATACAATAAAACAGTCCACATCAAGGCACCAATAGAACAACAAAATTCATGTAAGATTATTAGGGGAGAGAAAAACTAAAAAACTATCCATCATGATTCATTAAATATCCAGTAGAATCAAGTTATTCAATCGCAGTTCTAGAATTTAGTAGCAGGCATGTAAATGACTTTAAACTTTTGTGAACATAAGATATTCTATGTCTTAACATGACAGAGCATATGAAATATTTATAGAATAATGATCATCATACTTTATCCACAATATTTGGAGCCAAAAGGAATCGATACTAAGAATTAACTACCTAATTTACCCCAGATTAGTTCGGAAACCAGAAATGTCATTGTCTGCCTAATGCACAAGCTCAAATAACTGATATATATATATCAGATAAATTGATAAACATAAAAGAACAACATGTTCACCACAAAAGTTAGGTATATGATCAAGGTCTCCTTATTCCCAGGTATAAGGGACAAACCAAAGAAAGAAACAGCGAGTGTTATTACTACTAGAAACACATGCATCAGCAGAAAAAGCCAAAGCTAGAGAGAAGCATCAAAAGATGATAAAGAAAATGCTTAAAATAGAAAAGAATCACATCAACTCGGTACTGTGCCACGAGAGCTTCAAATCCATGAAACGCATCACCCATTCACGTATCTAACACTACAAGAAAGATTATATGCTCCGACCTTTAGCTCTATGAGATCAGATGCAGAGAGCAAGCACTCCTCTTAACTGAAACAGATCAAGAAACCTAGAATTTCTAACTCATCCTGCGACACAAAACCACCAGCCAAAGATCACAGAACGAGATCCATGGTTCACCAATTCTCCAGCAAGCTATGATCTAAAATCTTGACGCACTCCTGTTGCAGTCCGTGATCAAAACACAGATCAAAGGGCCAAAGATTACAAGAAACAATCAAGTCAATGGAATGACCTACGTATAACAAACCACAGTACGATATCTCACGGTCACACACTGGCCGGCAAGCTAAGCTTTGCGATCTCGAAACACGGCGCCATAAATCAGAAAGAAATCAGAAATTTCAAGAAAGACTCAAATCCATGAAGTACGCTACCAAGAACTGATCAGAACACGAGATCTATAAGATTCTCCAGTAGACAAGTTAAGATTTAAGATATCGATGCATACCGAAATATGTAAGCAGGAAATAGATCAAAGAACCAGAAACCACAAGAAACAGTCAAATCCACAGAAAGAGCTATCAAGAAAGGGTCAGGACACCAGATCAGAGAGACAGCGAGAGAGAAATGGGTTACTTTTCGAGGAATTCCTCGTCGACGACCGCGGAGATGTCAAGAAGGGGATTCCCCATCCCCAGAAGAATGCCTTCGTAAGCCATTCCGGAGAGCACAAGAGCGAAGGGCGGGCGGGCGGGCGGGCGGGCGGGCTCGAGGAGAAGCAACGGGAGATCTGAGACGCCGAGAGCGAGAAATGCTGGGGTATTTATGGGAGCCAAGGAGGAGGGCTCCCTTTCACCTACCATGTGACTGAGCCGGAGTGGGTCCGTGGGTGAGTGCTTTGGTTTCGACTCAGGTGTGGCGGACCAACGATGGGACGAGTCGGGTTTAAGCTTAAGCTGCCGGTGGATGAGTCAGTATTCTTTTAAGTAGTATGGAAAAATGAACCATTGGAATGCAATAAATACTATTAAAAGGGGTGCAGGCAAATGCATGTTTAGGAAAATAGTTCAATTTATCGGCGATTTGAATGAATCAACCTAGGCTAAAGTTTAGAAAGGCATAATGTATGATGTGATTGTTAGTATAGAAATGATAGGAGAATAGGAGAGAGACTATCTTTAAATTTGAATGAGCTTTTTATCCAACGAAGGACACACAGCGTGAAGGCAAACCATAAAAATGCAAAAGAAGAAAAAAAAAAAAATCGTAATATAGGACTAAAACCCTTTGCTCCCCCACACAATGGTGCATATATTATTGCATAATGATGTATATATTAAATGTTTGTCCATGTCATGAGTTAGCTAAAGTATTAAATTAGAGAAAGAGATAATTGGTGATGTTGTAAGTTGAACCATATATAATGGAAACTCCTAGAATTAAACATGTGAGACTCCAATGGTACAATGTAATGGAATATGCATACTAAATAGACATGGTTTCATAAATATGATATTTTTTTTCATAAAGAAATTTGAAAAATCCATCTCTCTCTCTCTCTCTCTTTCATTTTCTCTCTCAAATTACCTTTCTCCCTAGCTCTTGCATTTTTTTTTAAAGTATATGCATGAAAAAAAATCCAAAAGCATGCTATAAGGATCAATTCTAATATTGATTTTATTTTTTGATCTATAGTTGGCCTGCCATACAATAAAAAATTGATTAATTCTACGATCAATCTCGATGAACTACATCAATTTTATGGAATAAACCAATCTCCTAGCATCATGATAGGCACACTAATTAAGTTTTGGTATCATATTTGGACCTTATGGAAATATCTTTTTGTCCTCTCAAGAACTCCAACCTACATTAGATCTTCCCATTCAAAAAAAATGGTGAGGTTTAGATTTTATTGGGATAGCACATTGTGATGCTAATCTTTGTATATTGCACCTAAATATTTATTTTTGAAATAAGATAGATAAGTAGCATATTGTAGATCATTAATTATCATTATTTTATTAAATTTTAATAATTAATATGGTCAAAGCGTGCTTATACTAGTTAATCATGGTAGTATTTAATCATGCAAGATACCGCTGTCCCAAAGCGATGCATAAGCTTTATATGCCCTTTATGCCGGATGGGGAAATGTGTTTTCGAACGTTTGTGCATGCCTTTTTAAACTTTGTCGTTACGTCATTAAAAGATTACCCGTCATGAGTCGACGTTATGTTGGTCATCTCACAATTCAGACGTGCCTCGTATCCCCAGGTTCCCGACGCGCGCACGTCCGAAAAGATATGCCGCATGGGTTCGGGTGGTATATTTTGCGAGAACAATGATTGATCTTCTTTCACGACATCAACCGTTGGGTGACACTACGCACATCTCTCAAAACAATCTGAACTCACAAGTCATCTGTGTACAAATCGCAAAGTAACCATCGCGGAATCCGACGGTAGATACGTGCAAGAAGATGGTGCATCATTCTTTCGCGTGAAAGATTCAACCACTGCCTATGCCGCATTAGCTGCTTCGGCAAAACCAAGGGTATTTTTGTAACTTCGGTCTGCTCCCAGTTCTCAAATTTGTACGTCTCTTCACACTTCTCCCGGCTGCCCCTTCGAATTACTCTGCTTTCCCCTCCCTCTCCTCTCTCTCTGACCATCATCGGCTTGTCCAAAGTCTCAACAACTCGTCATTCCATGGTAAGAACCCCTTTTCATACCGATTTGATTCAATGTCTCTGTTTTACGCGATCATTTTATGTTTTTTTTCTCCTAATTTTTCCTTCATTCATTCAGTCTTCCGTGCTCTCGTGGTGTTCTTTATGCACCGACATCTCTACCGTAGTGATATTTTGAGTTATTTTTCGATCTAGGGTTTCTCTAAAACTCGAGAGTATGCGAATTTTGGGTACTCTTTGAGAAAAATTCTGGTTGCAGCTTTGTAGGTGACTGCTCCTGCTTCTTGATTCTAACGTTTTACTGATTTGTCTTACTTTCATTTGGTTTTTTGTTCAGTTTTTCGGGGATTTCTTTGGTTTGGTGTTGTTATGTCGAACTCTGGGATTCTCTTGGTGGAGAACTAGAACGGCAAGACTTGTTTTTTGTGATGTGTACTGCTATAATGCGTAGTTCTTCTTCGAGTGATTCGTGTCCACCAAATGCAACGTTTTTGATGTTTCTGAGAAGTTTAGATCGTCCTTCTTGCTTCTGTAAGTTTGGTCCTATGTAGCGGGTGCAAGTTTTGTGGAACTTCAAAACTTCTCAGAAATTTCTTTCTTGTCAGTGATTAGATGCCCTTCCTCCCCCAAATGATTTGATTAATTGATGAATTACTCATAAAAACTGAATCTAGTTTTTTCGTGGGATTCACATCAATTATTAAGTGTTTTATTTATTGATTTTACTGTTATTGTTGTTGCTTCCTTGCTCATGCTTGTGTTCGCATGCACTAGTATATGGTTGTATGGAATATTTTCTATCTATTTTCTTTTAGTTTTTCTGTACATTCATGAATGCCCTTTTTAGTTATATGTGTTTCTTTGAATTTTACCTAGATTTCGTTGGGCTTTGTCTGCGATTAAGTGATAAAAATAGGGGAGATGAAAGGTCCGAGGCATGGAGGAATCTCAGGGAGGACGATCATCTAAACATCACAAAATGGAGAAATTGGATATTGGAGAAGCTCAGCCATCTTTTCCGGAAAGGGATGTTTATAAAGCCCCCCTAAGTGAAGCAAGTTCAAAAGCAGTGTTATTTGATGAGGAAGAACTGGAAGAAGGTGAAATCAGAGAGGATGAACTATTGACGCCAGGCAGGACAAAAATGTGGTATGTTGATGAAGAGCTGGAAGAAGGTGAGATCAGGGAGGGTCTGACATCTGAGGCAGGACAGAATGCTTTTGAACACCATGAAGCTAGTTTAGAAGTTTCATCATCTGACAATCAAGAAACAGGAGAAGCTGGTGTCAGAGTGGGCCAGTCATCTGTGTCTAGAAATGATGATACTGAAGACTTCTTGCACGAAACTAGTCCAGATTTAACACTGTTATATGATGAACTGGAGAAAATTGAGATCAGAGAGAGTCCTGTTGGTCATATATCCTCTCGACAACCAAATTTGTTGGAGCAGGATGAGACTCCTGTTCTTGAACCTCTGTCTGCAAAGTTTCACCCACAAATTAGGTCATTGAAAGATGAGTTCTTGGAGAAACAGGTTGACATGATTAATGAACTTTATTCAAGAAGGTTAAGAACACTCCTCTTAAAGCAAAATAAAGAACTTCGAGAGTTCAAAACCTTGAAAGGTGAACAACAGATGGAATTGGCTAAAATGAAAAATTTTGGATTTGGATCTGATTCATGCAATGCATGTTGTCCCTTCAGTTCAAGACTATAGAATAAAATTACTAAATGAAGAATTTTCAAAAAGAATGGATGAATTTGACAAGCATATGAGGGGGCAACGTAAGAAACTTATGGTTATGCATATTGAGGCTAGGAATAAGGAGAAGTGGATGAGGGATTGCTGGTTGGAAGAAGCTAAAGCTGGTATTCTTGAAGAATCCTTTTATGAGATTCCACTGTCAAATACTGGATTCAAGCTGGAGAAATTCAAGTTGAATGAACATTATGGAGCTCATGATTGTTCAGGGAATAATAAAGCAGTGGCTGGTTCTTCTTCAGATCCGATAACTAGGCCAGTAGAATCTGCTGAAATGATTGATAGACCTACTGATTCTGTGCCCAGTTGCACAAATATTTTGGAATCTTCTGAACTGAGTAGACCATCTCCTAATATTTCACCACTAAACCAGCATGGCAGAGCAGAGAATATACCTCTAGAAACCAAATATCAAGCTTCACATAAAATGAATGCAGTGTGTAATAAGTTTGATGAAGGAGAGACTGATCCAGGAATTGCTGCAACTGTTGCCAGCAAGCAACATGGAGGGACAGGTTCTAATTTTGTTTGCTTGACAGATCCTACCAAGCAAGATCAGATAGAGATTCCTTCTTTTGCCCATGCATTGAAAACAATGAAAAGTTCTGAAGGTGCCAGATCTGTATTGTGTGATCAGGTTGTCTGTCCAACTTTTTTTTATCAAATCTTGTTTACATATGCCTACTTAGTTTCTTTTAATTATTTGATATTGTCGGCGTTGGGACTGTTTGTAATTGATGACCTTTCTTACAGCTGATGGCAAGTTGAAGGAAGCAGCTTGAGCCAATTATAAATTGGCCTTTCATTTAGAAAATGAAACTGATCTACAAGCAAAAGTATAATTTAGGTGTTTAGAAATGAAATTACTTTTGCAATTAGTGCATATATAAGGGACCTAGGCTACCTTAAATATTTTATTTTCATCCTTTATCATCCGACTTGAAGCTGCCATGTATTTTAAAAGGATAAAGCAGTCATGGTGCAGCCTGAAATTTTCATCAAGGTTACGTTCATGAAACCAAACCCAAGAAAAATATGTATATAAAGAATAATCTACTGTAAAACTCAAACTATATGAAACTGAAGTTGAATTTACTATTCATAAGCTTTTGAAGACATTGTTGATTCATCAGTTTTACTAGTTTCTCTTGAAAGTTCACCTGAATTGCTGGTGTTTTGAATCTGAAACTCCAGGCTTTCGTGTCCAACAATAAGTATGGGACAAGTATGTAATGCTGGTATGCCTGACCATGAATATCCAACTTTTTGTATGAACTGCTCCTCTCAATAAAAAGGGTACTAGCTGCACTGTGATTCTGAGCTGTTCACAGGTACTAAACATGACATCAAACTAATCTGTAGTCTTGATCTGCTGATTGCTGTGAATTAACTAATCTACAAGGGTATGGTTAAGCTCTCTTTGGCTTTAAAGTACCTGGATATTGGTTTTCATCCCATTGGCCTTGGTGGTTTCTGTCCAGACACTATTAAGGCCTAATATACATTGTCGATCCCTTTCTTAACAGCCCAAGCTTTTGGGTTCTAGTGGTTAGTTAGCATGGTATCAAACCCAAAGTTCATGGATTTAAGTCCCCATCAAAGGCAATTGTACCCATTTATTATCTTGACTTTTTTCTTTCCTTGACTTGTTCCTGGTTGAGTTGCTTTTGAATTGTCCTTATCTTGAGTCATTCTGGACTTCTTCATGATCTCACATGCATGATCTGTGCTGCACTTCTTTTCTTTGCTGTTTTTTTTTTTTTTTGGTTGAGATTTGGTGGTGTGGAGGGGGGGCGGGGTTGTTGAGATCTGATATACATTGTTGACACCTTCCTTGATAGTTAAGATTTTAGAGTCTAGTGGTTAGTTGACATTCACGAGCATCGATTGGGGTACATGCTGATCATCATGGGTCAATACTCAAAAACCATGCGGGGTAATATAATGTGATGAAGATTATTGAAAGTTAGTTTTTTTGAGTGGATGAAGCACATCAAGATTAATTTTTAGTTGTCTATTGCTGCCATTCTTTCACTTAACCACATTTTATTTGGACTTTCTTAGAAAGAGCCACTACATCATGCTTCTGTTATCTATTGGGCAAACCCTCAATGGTTGATCTACCTTAAATTTGATGAATTAGAGATACTATATCATATACGTTTGCCGCACATTATTTCACATGTTACCTGTGAAAGTTCACTTACTTGATTTTATTTTTCTGGCTATTGCTGCCATAAAGAATACTTTTGGCCTCTTGACAGCCCATTTAATTCACTCCTCAAGTTTTCTGAACAATGCTAATAAATTGGAAGACTAAATCCTTTTATTCCCCAACAGATATCCCTAGTAAAGGGGAGAGATCCCAACTCTCCATGGTCTTTCAAAAGGCTAGAAGTCCTGTAATATGTCATTACTTCACTACTTCTCCTTAAGTTTGGAAAATGGAGTTCCGTAAATTGGAGTGCTAGATCCCTTGATTGTACCTACAAATATTCTTAGTAAATGCTTTTATATTGGAAGGAATCCAACTCTTATGGTTTTAGGACATGCTAATTCTTGTAGTGGGTCAGTACATTACTACATCTATTGCTTTTCTTCTGTTCAAGCTGAAGTGTCTAAAAGCAAAGTCAGTTTAAAGAAGTATAAAATTCCTTAACAAGCCATAACATTAGTTTTCCTTTCATGTAAGGAGGCATGTCTTTGTTATTCATTCACCTTATTAGGGGAAAATATAGTATCGATCATTTTAAGGTTTAAAATATTTACTTTTGTATCAAGTTCCTCTTAACTTCATCAAGTAATATTTAGTATGGTATTTAATATGGTTTGCTGTACTGGTCGGTACCGGTGTGTACCGACCATACTATACTATACTAGTACCGAACTAATATACGGTATAGGAGACGTACCGAGTGTCAGTACATCAAACTAGCCCCCCTATTGGGCATGCCGATATGGTAATAAGATGGCATTGATATAGGATCTAGCATCAAGATGGTGCATCTTATTATTCAGCTTATATTATTGTTTGAATTTTCCATGCAGAACATTTAGAACTGCTTGTTTCACTTTACAAAGCTGATGAACCCGAAACACATCATGAATGTATCCAATACCCTATGGTCCTTCCTATCAATTGGCATAAAAGCATGTGTCATCATGGAATGGTTCACTTTGCCAATGTGCAAGCTCAATCACTCTCCATTAATAGGAAGCATGCATGACGGACAATGCAACTTAAGGACATAAGGGGCCCCATGGATTGATCAGTGAACACTAGGTTCACTAACCCTTCGGATGAAACCCAAGTGCCATAAGGGGCCCAAGCCCACATGATGCCGAATTCTAGATTATCATATGTTAGACATCTAACTCAGGTGTCTATGAGCTTAACTTCATATTGTGTTAGGGTGGTGCATCATTGATCATGTTATCCTCTAAAGATCAGTACGATGCACATTAGTTCCGAAAAAGGTCTTTACTAAAGATAGCATAGTCGGCAAGGTCTACCGTACCAACTCATACCATCCTATGTCAATTGTACCATATCATACCAATAAGATAACAATATGGTGCCGAGGTTCAATTTAGAGTCTGAGTTGAACCAGTCCGTATCATTCTAAATTGAGCAGAACCACCCCGTACCATCTAATGTTGGTAGGTATCGTGGCTGCGAGTGAGAAAACATATTAAAAGCCTATCTCAACATGGGGTGCGTATTGCACCATACTAAATCGGTAATGTATTGATATAATTCTCGTTATCGGTTGTGGCACCTTGATAGTTAGTATTCATCCTTAAACCATCTTTTCTTTTCATTGCCTAGTGCATCAAGTTAGTTTTTTGATGGTTCTTAAATCACCTCACTTTGAGTGGAGCAGAGGGAGGAGTTATGATTGAAATATTGCAACATTTTCAGCCCACTTGTTTCTAATGGTGCATGTTCTACATTCCTTGTATAAGATAACAAAAACTTACCATGGAATATCAAAGGCCAAAAAGCCATTTTTGAGTCCTTTTAGGTTTAGGATAGTTGTGAAGCATTTTATAATCCAAAATCCATTGTCAAGATACCCAAACTACTATAATGATCATTTTGCTTAGTTTGAGATGAATTAGGGTGTTCTTTTATAGTATTTTGAAGTTTGGAAAGTAAATAGAGGTTCCACGAGTCCTATTGATGTAGGGGCCCTTGATAATGATGAACATCACTCTTATATTACTCAAGTCACACATAAATGAAAGTGTTCTTCTGTTGAGTGCACTTTTCTTTCTCTACATAGCAGACTTTGCATGCTTTAGTGGATTTTAAAGAAATCTTGGTGGAGGCCAGTGCTTGTTCAATGGCCGGTTTATAGATTCCAAGGAGTTGTGAGCCACTTTTAAAGACCTTAGTGGGTTTTGAACATCAACAAAGTCCTTTAATAGCATGGATTGAAGTCCCACTGATGTAAGGGGCCCTTGAATGCCATAAATATCCCTATTATATTACTCAAATCAGACATCAATGAAATAATTCTAATCTTGAATGCATTTTTTAGTGTTTCTTTTTCTGCATGGTGGGTTTTTTATGCTTTGGTGGATTCCAAAGCAAACTTGGTAGAGTTTGCTGATCATTCAATGGCCAGTTTGTTGATTCCAAGAAGCTTTGAGTGACTTTTAAACATCTTGGTGGATATTGAGCATCGATGAAGTGCTATAGTACTGTGGATTTAGTAGTAGGTACCACAACTTAGTTTCATCTTTTACTTAAAACTTTACATTTTATGTAAGCTTGCTTGTTTCATTATTGAGCATATTAAATGTTTGAAAAAAAAAAAAAAAACTATATTCTCTTTTCATATTTGGTTTGAGATGAAGGCTTGTCAAATCCTTCCAACGTCTAGAAACCATAGTTGGAACGAGCGATTGTTGTTTGTTAGCAGGAAACCTTCATCCCACGTTTGCATCCCAAGTTCCTAACTAGTGTAAACTTGCCTTGATACCATGCCGGCTAGGTTGTCATTGATGAGTACTCAGTATATGGGCGTGGTATCATAGAAAATCATATGAAATAGCATGTATTCCCTTCATTATGCTATTTAAATGCTGTCCATCATTTATATGCATTGTTATTTTTTCCTATGAACTCAACATCCTATTTATCGAATATTTCATATTAGGAAACAATTTACTTTATCCAAAATGATTGAATTCATGATTTTATAAGTAACATGAGAAAATAATAAAGCTCCATTTGCAGTTAAATACACAATTTACCTTCGTCGGTAGGATTGAATGTGGAAGCTAGATATATATTGCACGATCAAAGTCTAAAGTTTTGTTTTGTTTTTTTAATTAAATTACACGTGTATTCTCATGGACAAAACTTTGTTATACTTTGTAGGTAGGCGCTCCAAGTTTTTTGTTCAAAGGTTTGCTTGAAGAGTTTTAGGTATTTTAGGTTTAACGGGTTTGAAAATGAAAAGTGGCTAAATTGATGACCTTGAGAATAATAATTTTCTAAGTTGGGCCTACTGTGTTCAATAGAGAGAGACAAAGTTTTTTGGAAGAACTAATCTCAGGAATAAAGATGTAGCATTATGTGATTGCGACATGCAAGTCCAACTTAGTAATTTTTTTTCACAAATAGTAATACACTTTAAATACTTAAGTGCTGCAGAATGTTTATGCTCATAATATTTCTTCAGGGATGAAATATTGATTTTTATAGTATAAAGTAAAAAAAAAAATCTATAAATGGGACATTGCATAAGTTGGAGAATTGCACTAATAGAATATGAGGAGATGCAGAATGAACAATCATATGGACACGAAGAATAAGAATTAATGTATTGTAAGAGTAATAAATGATAAAATAGCAATGCATGTTGTACTTCTATGGTCTTATGCTATATTAGAGCGAGATAGTTTTAAATATCGAGGATAACCTTGGTATACTTGTTTGTCAATTTTATTCCTAAAGTATCTTAAAATCCATTATGTGATCCCAAATCCTTATCCAATGCCCTCTATCTCAAATTAATACCTTCCTAATAATTCGTTGTTGTCTGCCTTTAACCTAAATTTCAACCCAATCTCTCTCTCTCTCTCATATTAGAGTACTAGAGCTTACTTAACTCTCTTTTCTTTCCACATTTACTACATATTCGAACTCTCCCACCTCACCTTCACCTTTGGTCCACCTAATACTTGCCTAATTTTCTTCTCCATATTCTCCTCAATATCCTCTTAAGTGCTTTATCCTTACTTTCTCATGTTAATTACCTTTTTAGGGGATTCTTTAATGGTGCTATAAATGCTCCATTTTAGTCTGACCTCCTCCCATCTCAGTGTTTGTGCATGCCATGAGTTTGTATGTCTCTAACTCTCCCTCCCCCACACTCTTTTCTACTTTCATTTTTAACATTGTAGTTGTGATTTTTATTGATGCTATGTTGTTATATTTTTATGGATTAATTATACAAAAAAACCTAAACTGTTTTGAAGCTTTCAACTTCATTCTAAATTTCAATTTAGTGTAATTAGGTAATTCAACTTTTAAATTCATTCAATTTGGACCCTACTTACGGATTTTGTTTGGTTGCCATGATGGAATTGTTATGTAATGTCACCTTCTTTGTTATCCCTTTTTGCTACATAAGAAGATCATGTGACATTACACGACAATTCCATCATAGCAGCCACACAGAATTTATAGCCAGGATTTAAATTAAATAAATTTGAAAGTTGGGTGACCTGATTGCACTAAATTAAAGTTTAGGAGGAAATTGAAAACCCTGTTCAAGAATTTTTACATAATTAATCCCATTTTTATTAAGCATTTTTATATTATTTATTCTGTTTTATTTTTTAAAAAATTTAGTTATGTAGTTTTGGTTTCTTGTTTCATTATTTCTATTTAATTTTTATATTTTATTTCATTTTCTTTTACTTTCATTATTTTATAATTTGTGCCAATTTTTATTTCTTGTTTCTAGTTGATCCTCTTATAATTTTTTAGTTCTGCATTTTGTTTCTTTTTCCCCCTAAACATGCATCAAATGTCCCCATTTGCTATTTCAGCAATAAAGTATAGAGAGTTAAAAAATGAGGTGTGATGAATGCATGGTGAAGTAAGAAGGTTCTGGATGTAGATAAGAACATTAATGGAAGTTTAGAGTTAGACCTATCCCTTGAAGAATTGGACCAAATTGGGAGGATGGGGTTGTACCGATCAAGCGAAATCAGTACAAAATTTAAGTTTGGCACTCAGTTCCTAGGGAAATTAGGAAAAACTAGTTTGTACTGCTTAGTGTCAGTGGGTAACAAGCGGCACTACTGGCACTTGCCTGTTCTATCAGTTACTAAGCGGAAAAAGTTCCACCACCCTTTTTGACCTTTTTGTCCAAGTTTTGAATTGGATAGGGGGTGGGTGAGGATGGAAACTCTGTTCTCCTTTTCCCCCTCATATTGCCACCCTTAGTGCAAATCAACTTGGGAGAAGCTTCTAGGAAGGTAAAGCATCCTCACTTCCCCTTTTTCTTGCCACCAAAAATGGTCAAAAAAAAAAAAAAAAAGGAAATCATGCCAAAGTTTTATCTTTGGCATGATTTCTTGATATGATGTAGATGTAGAATGGATCTACATATCCATGCCAAAATCTTTTTTTTTCCCCTTTAAATTATTTTAAATCATACAAACTTGCAGTCCAACTAACCCTAGATTTTAGTTGTTGTTGTTGTTTTTTTTCTAAGATGTTTTAGGGCCTGGAATCCTTAAGAAACAATTAAAATTACGAAATGCTATGCTGAAAATCTGTGAAACAATAGAAGAAACCAATGAAACCAAAAAAAGAACGGGATGGAAAAAAAAGAGGAACTTTTAGTGTGCTCACACCCACACTGACCCAGTATCTGACAGATATGGGGTTTGGCATCGTTCTTGAAGCACTGGTTGCAGAAATGGAAGATATGGTGGTGCTGAATAAATGAGTTGATAAGATCATGTGCAAGGAAGGCTAAAGAACAAGTAATATAGGAACTGGGAGGATTTTTGTGGATGGATAAGGTAAGAAAGGACATAACAAATCAAAAGATTGAGGTTATAGGGAAGGAAACAAAAATTGTAGTTGATAGAGGTTGCATATGATAAGAATAATTGTAAACAAAACTCGATTAGAAACTTAATCACTTTTTAACATTTTATACTTGTTAGCACATTGATTCATACTGCTAGCTGTTATCACTTTGATAGTCTATTTCTCACAATATCATAGCACTTTTCGATAAAAAAACTTATATTGCATTTTCTGCTTGAAATTTTTGTTGTTTTTGTCTCATGCATTATGTCACAAAGTTGCTTTGTACTAAATTTAGTCCTTGAACTTGTGATACTTATTATATATTTTATGCTTCCATGATAATTGCTGATGCACATGTTATACTATTCTGTCATGACATATTTCATTTCTAGAATTATATGCCTGTAATTGGAATGACAAATCCTTTATAAGACTAACTAGAACTACAATTTGAGCTGATTTATTTGAACTCTATCCTCATTTTTATGATCATTATCTGTGTGACAACCTTATATTATGTTACAAAAATCACTGTCCTGTTAGTTTTGTATTAGAGAGGTGGCTAGAAAATGAGTTCTAATCATTGCTGTGTTTGAGCAGGTGCCCTCCATCAGTGAACAAGAGAGGTCTGCTGTAGCTAGAGTGGGAGGTGACCAAGGCTCAAGTTCTTTCCCAAATAATGCGGCTTCTGCATTAAATTCAGTGGATACAGGATTTCGAAAAAATGACCCAAGCATCAATGTTTCAACAGGCTCAAATCCCATTTCGCTGGGGCTTCCTTTATCTGTTGGCTTAGCTTCTGTTATGCAAGGTCATGGAAGCTCACCTGCCCCTGTAGGGAGTGCCAGCAATCAGATACATTGTTCTACTCAACTAACTGAATTATCCATGCAACTGCCAGTTGTAGCCACAGCTTTACAGCTGGAACAGTTGGACTGTATATCCTCACGACCTCTTTCTCCACCTATTGGCTTGGCTTTGGCTGTGAATGATCATGCAAGCAGACCTGCATCTGTCAGAAGTGATCAAGTTCCTTGCAATCAAGTACATTGTTTGGCTCCACCTATGGAAGCATCAATGCAACAGTGGCTTGTACTTAAAGAGTCTAATCATATATCCTCACCGCCTCTGCCTCCATTTATTGGCTTGACTTCAGCTGTGCATGGTCATCCAAACACACCTGCACCTGTAGGAAGTGACCTTGAGCCTGATGGTCATATACATTGTTCTGCTCAACTTACAGAAGTGTCCATGCAACAGCCCATTGTATTTGCAGCTGCACAGTGGGAGAACTCCAATTATTCACTCTCACACCCTTTTGTCCATCCAATGCCTCCCACTATTGATATTCCTCCTGCAAGAACACGCTCTGAGTTTCTCACATCCAACGGTGGTCAACCAGAGAGAGGCAGTCCTTTTCCATTAAGTTCCCCAATAATGGAATCCATGCCTCTGCAAGATCCTAATCTCAGGATATTTCATCATGAGTTGAAGAGATTATATGCACTGAAGGCTTTATTTATCAGAAGGCATGAAGAAAAGGTAACTATGCAAGACATTTTTTTGCAAATAGTCTTTGGCTGTTCATTTTCGGATTTTACTCTAGCTGTTATCTTGACTGTTTATTTGCTTTTTGTTGGACAGAAGGTTAAACTTAAATTAGAATATAAAAAAGAGATAGATAATCTTAAAAGAAAGTACGATGCGCTAATTCAGGATACTGAAAAAGAGTTTGTAAAGAGAAGAAAGGAAATTGAGATGATGTACACTAAAGTTAGCAAGCATCAAGAATTAGCTGGGGGATTTCGGGAGATATTTGACGAAACCATTGAAGAGGCTGGAAGTGCTTATCAAGGTGTGAAATTCACCACCATAATCTCTTCCATATATCTAGTTTTATTGTGAATAGCAAATTTAATCTGCTAGCAAGCATTCGTCTATGTCCTGAGCTGCAAAAAACTCTCAAGTGGATTAAAAACTACTCCAGATGCTTATCTTTTGCATTTCATGAATTGTCTTGAGTAAACATTGGCAATTAAATATGCTATCAAAAATTCTCTTTCATATAAGTGCACTTATTTATTACATTGAAATCATGGTCTCAATAACCACCAAAATGGAATTGTACCACGCTATCACCACTGCTGCACCTTTCCAGTCAAAAACAGGCACCAGTACGGGTGTTGGCACACCAAAGCAGCTGTACTGATATGCACCATCCGTACCTGTCTATACAGGCCTGTTTTGGTGCATATCAGTAGTTCCATGTCGACCATACCATATCGGTCATACCGGTCAGCGTCAATGATTTCTTTAAAAAGTTTGTTTAGAATCTTTCAGTTTTATTACTACCATCAGTACCAGTACCTACTGGTACCATGTTGTTACAATGCAAAAAATGGTAGTGGGTTTGGTTTCAGTATTTAAAACCTTGATTCAAATGCAGATATGGCATATGCATGATATCTAATTTTGGCAGATGAGAGACATGGCTAACCTAAATTAGACGTAATATTATTTTTTTAATATATACATGAATTCACATACAAAGATAGCACAAAAAATGATAGGCGCATTACCTGTGAGAGTATCAAGATGATAAATGCAATCTATTAGACAATTAGCTATATTAGAAGTTACTAGATAAGTGTTTCAGGAGCTAGGAGCCCTTTAGAATTAATAACAATAAAACAAAAGGAAGAGCCCGGTCCCATACTTCCATTCCGAGTTTTCTTGAAATTTAGGTTAAAACTGATTTTGGGTGTTTCTTTTAGTTAGATAATGGATGTAACTTTTTGTGCTAGATGTCGTCAATAGTTTTATTAAGAAATTTAGGAAGGTCATGTGTAGAAGGGGTGGTGAGTGTGAGCTTTAGTGCAACGGTAATGCTGCTCCATTTTGACCTTGAGGTCATGGGTTCGAAATATAGAAAGAGCCTTTCCATACATCGAGGTAAGCTTACATACATCTAATCCTCCCCACACTTTGCAATGGAGGAGCCTCATACATTGAGCTACCCTTTATGTGTAGAGGGGGTGGCTTGTTTTCTTCAAGTATTAATTGTTCTTAGGGGAGTGCAAGGAAACAGAAAATATGTGAAGGGCCCAATCCTTCTTAACCATGGCATCCCGCACTATTCTACCTGTAAAAAGTATTATTAGTTAGAAGATTTTGAACCTCTTTATCCAGTTGAGTGGTGGCAAAATTTTGTGGCAGTTTCCTTCATCTCTACCCGATACCTCCCAAGGAAAATCCCGAATTGGATCCAACAAAAGGATTCGCAAACAAAAGCTTTTGCTGTTGGGACAGAAAAAAGAGGTGAAAATCATGTGTCATTATGATATTGATAGAAGCAGGTACAGTAACTGCTATCTTACCAGTACGATCCAGTATGAACTAGTACATAGGAGTACTTATATCCTTTTCCTAACACTATCCATATTAGAAAGTCCAAAGCAAAAGGACTTGCATATAGAGAAACTTGGTGGCATACTGATGAGGTACAGGAATAATGAATTGATCAAGGAAAAGAAAGCTTATTTCAGAAAAATGGCAAAGAGCAAAAAGAAGGCTTATTTCAGAAAAATGGCAAAGAACAAGTGGCATCAACCGTCAAGGACTTTGAGACATACTTAAAGATCAAAATGCAAAAGGTTAATATGATGAAAACATGCAACTTATGCAATGGAAGCTATATTTTTACTTAGGGCTCATTTGGTTTGGTGTAAGTGGGCTGAGCAGAAGCCCAATGCATTGAAGTAGTTTTGCCTTGGTCCCGAGTGAATGTATTAGACACACTGCAAGAAATTTTCTCCAATAGAAAAGGTTGTCCTTGGGAAGGACAATCATACAAGGTGCATAACAACTTCTACAACTCTGATCTGTTAATATTGTTCGATGAGACAATTTCATGCATTGACCATGCAATGTGAAAGATACCAGTGTGTTAGTGCAATCAACCCTAGCTGATAACTAAAGAAATATAGCCTTTCTAGTTTTCATAGACGTGCTCTGGTGCAGCCTTTGGATAAAATGGCTAACCTCACTCCAAGCTATGAGTGACATTTCAAATGCGAACTAGGCCAATGTTCCTTGTGACTCAGGCAAGGATTGAAATGCCAGGCACATCGGCCTTGTATTGGCTATGAGCTGGTATAGGAGGGCTTGGTATGCAAAGGAATCAGATAAACCAGGGCCAAACCACACATATGGCCCGAATTGTGCAAAGAGGGGCCGATTGAGCCCATATCACCTTTGAATTGGACTAAACTGAGTGGTATCACCTGGTATTACTTGGGATGATATTTTAGTTGGTTTTTAGTTTGTTTTCCATCATTCGAAGGTGGGAACAAGTTAATGGGGAAGCCAGGTGCCATCCAAATCCGTTTTCTGCAGGATTGAAGCAAGGATCATCTAGTTTTTGGTCTAGAACAAAATTTGAGATAGATAAATCACTTCTTTGCCCCCACCCCTCTCTTTTTTCAGTTTCCTGAAAAATCTGAGAATAGATTATAGAGCGGCACAGTTCCTTGTGTATAGGATAGCCTGCCAGCCCAAGAACATAGAATACAAGCACCAAATACTTGAAGTGAGAATAGTGAGATAAAGAAAAATTGGAGAGGAAAAACTTTATTGAATAAACTTAAAAAATATATATATGAAGAACCTAATAACCGTGCATGACACTTGCTCTTTCCAATAACACCACACACTCACTCGAGGCACACCACCCAACCAAAATACTGATCCCCCAACCCGACCAAAAAAAAAAAAGAAAAAGAAAAAAACTGATCACGCACACAGAGATGGTAAACTGTTTACTAAGGCATCAGAACATCTCATTACTGGAAAACCATGTGGAGCTCATTTACCCAAAAGTTCACCACTTCTAAAAAGACCCAACATGTACTATTCTCAGGGTAATGAAAGACTATGATCATATTCTAATCGCTTAAGTCAAACTTGAAAGTTGTACTCAGTGACTCCTATCACAACTATAATAGAATGTCAATAGCAATGAGTAACTCAAACCTGTTCATGTATCTTCATATCATCTGATCCCGACAAGAAAACTTACTTGACATTGGTGTTGAGCTTGACAACAACTCATAGTGAGTCTTGGCAATGGATTAATGACTCTTAGTACTCATTATAAAGTTTATGCTGGCCAGCGGCAACTCCACCAATAAACTCTTCACTGACCTTTCCACTGTTATGTTTCTGTCAGTTTTGATTAATTCCAACAAAAGTTAGTATCAAATGTGTTCTTAATTTATTGTTGATCAAATCAGTGTTGGTTGTGGACTATTTCATGTAGAATCTTGGTAGTAGTTAATAACATTTATTGATTCAATGATTTTTAGTTTAATCTCATTGCATTTCAATTGTTAATTTTAAATGTTTAAATATACTTCAGTTCCAAGTTATATGATATTGTCACAAAGATACAAAACATGACATTAACACATTGGAAACCACGACTAGGGCACTTAAATTGATTATTTTACCATATCTCTTGCACAATGTTATGTAAGTAAATACCAGGGGCATACCAGTTGTGTCAAAGTGTATCTGTTGATTACCTTTGTTGATAACAGCATTTGCCCTTGGTTGATATGGGTTTGATACTTGATAACTTGAATGAGAGTTAACCCAAAAAACTCTTTAGACCTTCAGTCTATTTATATTTGTATGTGATCATTCACATGCTGCACTGCGAACATCTGTTGCACTTCAATGTATAGGAAAAAGGACATGTTCATATCTCTTCATATGTAGGACACAGGATGTGCAATGAACATGGACTCAGCTGTACACTAATAAATTGATGCCTTTAGGCCTTAGGGCATAATATGATGCCTTTGTGGCGTAAATTTCAACAATATATAGATAGTATTTGAATTGCCAATCTTTCTAATTTAAATATTATTCTTTGAGAAGATCTAATCTAAATATATACATTTTTAATACTAATGAGCTCTTAATTCCATATATTACTATCTACAAGTATATTATTTTCATATTATTATTACACTCTTCAGCATCTGTTTATATGACTTTGTATGAAGTTTTCCAACTCTGGATAACCATATGATATTATTATCATATTCGATAAGATCATCATTTTTTTTATACCATTAGATCATTATTTGCGCATGTGCATCTCTTTTGATACATACACTAGCCCAATTCCGAGTGAACTGCATGAAGTCTTGTGTGTGTTGTTACTTATTGTCCTGTCTAGCTTGCTATACTCTGCTGCCATCTTTTGCGTTAGTCGCAATGATTTTGCAACAAATGCTACACGAGAAAAAAAAAAAAAAGAAGAAAAGAAGATGCTACATGTACAACAAATAAACTGGTTAGGTGTTGCTTTTTTCCCTGTTGCTGATGCGTTTACTTTACCAGGTGCATGTTCGAGTACTGGGCAATGGTTTGTTCAGGTACCACAGCAACAACATTTTGCCCAGAGGCCAGTCATGGCCTCACCCTCAAGAAGTGGTCCGACCCCTGCCAACTTACCTCCATCCCAAAACCTGTTACCTCTTTCCTCAGTGGAGGTGAGGCACCCATCCTCAAATGTAGTCCCTGTCCCATCAGTTCAGGCCGGGCACAGCCCCCTACCATTTCTCAAGCAATGCAGTCAGATTTCCTCCCAGTTCCATGGTTCATTCCATTTTAGACCTTCAAATTAGAAGTACGCCGTGTGGACTTGCTCCACATCTCCTTACATCCACAACTTCTATGTCTGTGTCAAATCTTCAACGCCAGAATGGAAGTAGGCTGAACCAGCAACAAGTTTTCCATGATATGGGTATCTCATTGTCTGCTTCTGAGCAGATTTTACCCATAAGTGGACATCATCAACCCGAAGGTTCGGGTATGTTGCATCTTCACCAGAGTACATCTCCCTCCACCTCGGACTTTTCTTTGCATCTTGCAGGTTCCCGCATTGGTGTTAAACGGCCAAATCTGGACAGTTAGTGGAAGTGGAATTGGCATATACATCCTTTCCCTTTTTCCTTTTTAACAGGTTGGGAGCCTTTCGGTTCCATGTACATGTTTTTTGCAATCAGTAATTTAACATCATAGATGATGTATGTTTATATTTTAATTTCTTCTGTTGTAGATGGGACATGCCTTTCTTTGTGTTTTATACTGGTTGATGACTTTCTTAGTGGACGTGCTTCTTATTAACAATTTAAATAGATTTATTTTATTTAAAAGTAAAAAATGTGCTTATATTGCCAATTAACGTAATTCGTGTACTAGTTTGGAAGCCTCTTGAAGGACCCACTATATTACGGTATACGCAGTCAGTAATTTACATATATAATTGTGTAGGTTTCCATTGTGAATATTTATATCTTCTGTTCCATATATGTTTTTTTTCCAGATGGAGCATATGATGATGAATGGTTGGAATTTTGATTTGAATGAAGCATCACACAAGTTGGCAATGTGCTACAGTAAACCCTGAAAATTTTTGTGTTGGTTATGGTTAATGTAATGCATAGTCGATTTAAAGTAATCATTTGTCGTGTCATTTCTTCTGAGTTTCAGGAGTGAGTTGTTACCTCTCCGGTTTTATGCAGGTTGAAGTGCATACTTGCTAGTCATTCATATACATTCACTTGCACAAATAGGATATGACTTAAGGTGTTCTCTTTCTGTGTTTTTCACCAGAAAATGTTGCTTATTTCTTACTTTGGTTGTTGCTTTTATGGATGACATGGTTGCATCAACAATATAATTTCATATTATATCTGAAAGCATCTTCATGCACTTAACTGTATCATCCACCGAATTTGTGTGGCATTTGTAGAACAAAATTACTGCAGCAAGCATTCTAGACAAAAACTTGGTTGGTTGCAGAATTGTGGATCCAACGTGTGCTTTTGGGAAGATGCTTGCATGGGAAGCATTCCTTTGTCTCTTCTCTTCAATGACTTGTATTGTTATCTAAAAAGTATTGTTCAGTTGCATCACAGTGGTCCTGGAGATCGTTATCTTGGAAGCTACGAGTTAGGGGGCCTTTGATATTGCAACTTTTTGAACAGCTGAAAGTGTTGTGAAATATGCTCTCTTTGATCATGCCTTCTTGTATGGAAGATATTCCAACCTAGAAGCTTACTCAAAGTGGCGCTTTTTTTATCAAATCTTTCGACAAATTTCTGAACAATAGGGAAGTGCTTTGTCCATTTTATAAGATTATCTGGAGGGCCTTCAACCTGAAAAGGTTAAGGTCTTTCTGTGGCTAGCATTGAGAAACAAAGTGAATACAGGGTAGGTACTAGCGAAGAAGGGATGGCAGGTTAGCTCAAGTTGTGCTTTGTATGGAGCTAGGTTAGAGTCGATCTCCCATTTTTTACTTAAATGCCCCTTCACGTGTAGCCTATAGAATGCTGTCAAAATTCAACTTAAAAGCAGAAGATGGCCTAGTAACCTCAGAAGTTTGTGGACAGATTGGAGATTAAAGAAATTTACGGCTCTTGCCAGAAAGGTTGGGGAACAATTGATGGCTGCAATGAACTGGGAGGTTTGGCAAGAAAGGAACAAAAGGAGCTTCCTAAAGCAATCCAGCACCGTCTACTCAACTCTACAAAGAATTCTGAGCCTGTTTCATAGTTGGCAGCACCTTTGTTTCAACAAGCACCTTGACAAATCATCATTGCCTTGGGAATTCTCTTGTCCCCCTCGTTCATGAAAGTCAATATAAATGACCCCATCCCACCAAAGCATTTGACAGCAGAGTTGAGATGACAGGGATGTGCAAGATGTGGGTAACTATGTGGCAAAAGATTTGAATATGGACATTATAAAAAGCATAGTTAATATATGAACAGATTATAAAGGATGTCAACTAGCTCAATTGAAAGTCCTCGAGTGTTGGTGGCAGTGACTTGGGTTTGAATCCCGCATACACCTAATCCGGACCGAGCTTAGTGGCCTATTGGCCTGGCAACTTAGTAATCAATCAATCTCTTTGTTCTATTCGTGGCACCAAACATGCAGCATTTGGAGCTTTTCACGTGCATGAAGTTGGCACCCTATCGAATTACTTTAAAAATAATAAAACTTTGCTATCCAACAGAAGGAAAAAGACCATGATACAAAAATCTCAACCAATGAATTTGATGTGAATTTGAAGATGTGATCTGGAATTTTTTATAACTATTTAGACTAGTGAACATTTACCTACAAATACATGTGTAGAATGAAAACTGTTATGATAAAATTTTTAAATTATGTATAAGCAAAGAGTTTCAATTTTTTTTTTATTAAACTGATGACAAATTATTTTGCTATATTCAAACAAAAATCATAATCATCACAAAAATCAATGTCAGATGTGTTTCCAGCGAGTGCAGCCTGCATCTATACTCAACTTCAATAAATATCACCCTCAATATGTGCTAGTATTAGATCAATCAACTTCATGTGCAAACATATCATAGCTCACAGAAATAAGACTTGTTGGCACTTTCTCTTTGGATATGCTATTTCTATAACGCTTTGCTTTTCTTGAATGGATATCCATATATATTTCAATTTTAGCGCAGGTAGATGGTCGGCAACAAACTTTTTCACCAATGCAGTTTTATAAAATATGATAACTTGCATTTATGTCGTTGTAAACAACATTACAAACTCAACGTTGCAAAAGAACCAAAAAAGGTACATGATACGTGGATTCAATGATACCACTTACCTTGCAATCAACATTTTATAAAATATGCTTTATCAAAATACCATGCAGCATTTGAAAACAGTTGTCTAGTTGTACAGCTAACCTGACCCATCATGGATCACTAGTTGGCATATAATGTAAAAATACACTCGCTCACTCCCCTCAACAGTAATGATAAATTCAAGATCTCTATCATAGCAATGTGGACACCTATATATATTTGATTGACCAAAGCATAAACGATCTACCATGCCTGACACTTGCTGAATTCCCGACGGCCGCCTTGTCACAAGAAAAAGCACATTACACCTGGTGATTTAATGTTCCATCCAACCTGCACAAATGAAAACCGAACTAATTAAATGATTCGATTGTAATCCAGCCTAAATGTATGGGCCAGAACAACTTCTTGCTAAGATACAAACATGACCTAGTTGATGAGCGAGTTGGAGATGGTAGAGAGGACAGATATACAATACAAACCGACCTAAATCTCACCATTGACAACACTTCATGCTAAGATAAAACAGTTCTTGTTTGATGAGGGATCTCATTTCAATGAATGTGATGCTTCTAACGAAATCCAATTACTTGGGACAAAAAATATTGGAATATTTATATATAATACAGATAAAATTTCAAAGGGATCAAACTTTGCCTCCAGCAAGATTTAATCGAGAACTTGTTCCATTGCAAAATTAATAGAGCTGAAAGTATCAGTAATGCTTTAAAAGCTGGATTAAGCTTCCCCTTTCATGTATGGAGCACAACATTAGCTCTATAATAACTATAATGCCATAAAATGCTCAACTCTACTTACAGTTACCACTATCTAGCACAAATGCTTTGAGAGCTAGGCAGAGTCCAAATACCGGCATGCAAACTATTGTTTTGGCAATTCTAACGTAAGACTTCAGCTCTACCGATTCTCCCATCATGGTGATACTTTATAACGGTTATTTTTTGTTTACCCAAAATTTATTCAGAAATGAGATGGTGAATGCAATAATAGTTTCTAATCATCATTATTACTATCAATAATAGAAATATCCCTATTTGCTCACTCAGTAAATAAAAATGTACATTCTTTAATTATCTAGGACAAAATTGAGTTCATGTAATATTATTTTGTTCAAATGGTAGTGAATATATCAAATTATAGCCCACTAAATAATGATCTTTACCTAATTGTTTTGTCGGACTGAAGTGAGACCTGCATTCGTAGGACGTATACGGATGCGGAACTTAACGGGAGGTCCCTAAGAGTGTTTGATATGTTGCCTTTTCCAGAAGGACAGATGGAGGGAGGGGGTTTCTGATAAAAATTAAGATTGCACGAGATCTAAAGATAGCGATTGTTCTCGAGCCCGCCCTCGACCCAACACCAAAACCTCGCATCCGGCACGCGCGAAGAGCTTCTGGGGGCGGTCGATGGGATGGGTGAGCTTCGATTCTTTCTCTGCTCTTCCCTCTCTCCCCCATTAGCTTGTTTGCTATGGATTCTGTATCTAATTCTGTCCTCGGATTCTTCTTCTTCTTCTTCTTTTGCTGTGTTTTTTAACCGGCTTTCAGGTGCGTCTCGGAGCTACGGGGAGGAAGCAGTAGGATGTGATAACGTTCTTCCATTGCGTAAAGGTACACGATAGACCATATACCGCTCTATATATGATTCTATTTTTCTTTCTTTTTTCGATTATTTGTTTCTATACTTGGCTGCCTTGCTTGATGAAAACCTCTCATGGGATAAATCTACATCTCTAGCTAGTAGTGTCGGTCTGGGTTTCTGGAGGGTCTCAGGTTCACACTTTGGCTGCCTTGCTTGATGAAAACTTCTTGTATGATGAAGTTAGTTCGGTTTAACTGGTTATATATATATATATATATATATATAATATAAAAAAAAAAAAAAAAAAAAAAAAAAAAATATATATATATATATGTGGTTATAGCTCCTATTATTCCTGTTGACTGTCCGTTGGAATGGGAGAGATTAGGTAACAAGTGGATTTTTTATTCTTCCATTGTTATATTTCTTGTTAGAAAATTAGTATTTAGTGAATGTTCATATATAGTGCTGATTGATAGATGATTTATGTTATTTCTTAAACCATTTACTCAAGGTTTTCAAGTTGCCTAGCTAGGTGAAGCCAGAAGATGGACACAATATTTTATGGCCTGGGTAAGGGCCTGGGCTTCTGCCAAGGGAGGAAAGCACTTGAAGTTTAAATCATGCATGCTTTAAATGATATATGTAAATTAGTATATGCATATATTGTATATGTAATGTTTTTAAAAAAAAAATGCTAGTATAAAACCCTTTTTACTACATAGAAAAGGTTGAAAGATCAAAGTGTACAAGAAAGATAGCAATAAGAGAACTGCTGTCATTGCAACAACCAGCAAGATATATATAAGGACACAGCCAGGCAGTCAACACTAGCAAGAAGTCAAGGAAGACGAGATGGTAGGGAAGTAGCAACCAACGGATTCGGCCATAGCCAACACCCATCAAGAAGAAGGAAAGGAGGAGGCAGGGAGAACAAAGGCTGATAAACAAGATGAAAGGCAAAAACATGAAAAACAAGGGAAGCATGATCACATGAAGAAGCGATAACAAAAGATTTAAAAGAAGGAACAAATATCAAAGGAACAAGGAGAAGAAGAATACGCTGAACATTGGTCTAAAGAAGAGGAAAAATGGATCCAAGAAAGGAAGTAATTACAATAATTTGTGACCCGCTCCGCCACTCATTTCTTGATTATCCACTTCATATCTCAACTTAGCATATGCAAGTGTTGCTGTAGCTGCGAGTGCAGATGAATCAGAATTAGTAGGTTTTAAGTAAGGTTGCATGTTTGGTTATTACCTCTAATTTGATCGAGAGGGTCCTTACCGATCCTTTTAAATCAAAGTTTGTAGGTTAATTTGCATTGAAGGCATAAACATGCTCCTCATCTCAGCGTGTCTCCCACGTATGGGTTGCGTACACTATCGACTAAGAATAAGATGGCTAATTTTTAGCGAATTCTAGCTTTGCATGTGCAGATGAGAAAAATTAATTTGGCAGGTATTTGAAGTAACATCCTGCATTCTCTCCATCAAAAAAACATCCTTCTGGCTTCTCAAAACTCTGATGAGTCGCATTAAGTACGTGTTATCATTATCACTATTACCAAAATGTAAATAAATTGTGTCTTAAACTTCGTAGTATGATCTTTCTACAGGCGAAATCACTAATTTATCCCTCAACCAAACATGCATGCAAACAACAAGCCGGCCGCAGCTCTTTCTGAATTTGTAAGTAAATTCCACAAACTGCATTTATTCATTTAAATGCTACACTGCTTGTTATTGCATAACAAGATGTTACATAAGCATAAGAACGAAACAGTTTTCAACAAACGAACATAATATTATACTTTCATCTCTCTCTCTCTCTCTCTTTTTCTTTTTGGAGTGATGGAGGAAGTGAGATATATACTTCCCCAGCTTTATTAATCATAGAACGGAAGGAACGACATATACCAACAGCAACACAACATGGGGTTCACATTTCAAACATATAGAGGCATGCAAGATCTAACGAAGAAGAGAGAACATCCGAAAGCTGACTGGGGATTAAGAAATATTGCCCTCTCTTCCCAGTGCCGGCTTCCCTTAACGTTAGGGTAGGGGAGCACCATCCCACTCCTTGAGACACTCGAGAAGAGGATCAGTCAGTAACCCTCTGCCGATCGCCACAAACACCTTGTTGAACTTCTTCCCCGGCGAACCCACCTTCTCACCTGACAGAAACCCGGCACCGAGCTCCTCCCTCACAAACCTATACAGAGGATACGACCTGCACTTGTTGATTCTGTTCTCCATCGGCAAGTTGCCATTCTCAAACGCCACCCTCACTGCCTCCACCTCTTTCGGTAATGCAGCCTTGAGCTCCGCCTCGAAGGCATTTATCTTATCGAAGATTGAAGTGCTCGCATCCTTCTCTTTCTCACCATTATTTACAGCATGCTCCACAAGAACCTGCCTTAACTTCTGCATCAGAGTGTACCTCGAGCTGCAGGGGTCGTCGGCGTAGCTAAAGACGTACTCTCGATCGATCGATAACTTCGATCATGTCCTTCTCACAGAACCTCGAGGGGTGGAGCTCGCCATCAACGCCCATCAGGAGCACCCTCTTCGCCACTTGGCACACCGTGTTCTTGATCGTGTTCTTCAAATTCTCCTCCAAATGCCGCAAATTGATGGCTTGGCAGAGTGCTACTAAGTAGGTGGCGGACATGAGCTTCAGGATCTCCACTACCTCTTGCGTCTTCCTTGCTGAGAGCAAGCCCAAGGAGTTCACATCCTGGTTGTGTTGCTCTGCACTCTGGACATGGTTGCTGGCCGGGTTTCCAAGGACTTGGAGCTCCGAGCAGTAGGCTGCCATCGCTATCTCTCCACCTTTGAGGCCATAGTCTAAGCTCGGGTTCTGACAGTCGGAGAGATTGGATGGTAGCTGTTAAGATTTAACGTCTCGAGATTCGATCTATATTGAGCCCATAGTGAGGTTCGTGGTGAAAATGGAGTCCAACGAGATCAAGATCATCTCAAATAAACCTCGGACGAAGAAGATACGTGCTTTTGAAGTCGGCACGAGATTCGAAACGATGGAGGACCACCAGCGGTGGGCCGGTGGAGCGGCGGCGGCGCGGTCGCAAGCGGTGGAGTGCGGCACAGGCAGGGCCAACGTGCGGGGCGTGCGGCCCAGGCGCACGGTCCGGGCGGGCGTGCGGCCCAGCCCATGCGCGGGCGTGCAGGGTGCGGCCCAAGCCCAGGTGCTCGACGTTGGCGCGCCCAATCCCCGCGCGCAAGGCGGCCCAGGCCCAGGTGCCGCTAGGGCCTGGCCTGTACCCGGTCCATTGTGGACCGAGCGGTCCATGGCGGACCGCTTGGGCGTTTCCTAAATATTTCTCATGGTCCCTATTCTATGGACCGATCGTGATCGAATGGCCCAGAGAGTTTTCGATCTCGATCTGACGGTCCAGGGAGTTATTTGGGATTGTTTGGGACTCCTAATATGTGTTTAACTCAGTTTAAGGCCCTTTAAAAGGGCCTAAACAGTGAATTGAGGTGTGAGTGGTTTGTTCTTCGCCGCAGGAAACCGTAAGCGTGGTTTTCTCATAGAAAATTGTAAGGCGCTGCGGCTCGTCGTGCGGAAAACAGAGAAAAGTGAACCCAAAGAAGAGAGAGAGCCGTCGTATGCTAAGAGAGGAGCAGAGCTTCTGGACAGCGGATAGTAGTTGCTTCAAGGGTCGGGGGTCTTTCAAGAAAGAGAGCTTTTGTGAGGGAGAAATTGGATGTACGAGGATTGAGGGTGAGATCTCCTATTGTAAATTTTTTTTCATAGTGAAGTTTGCATGCCCTATGGAGGCGAGCTCTTTTGTGGCTGATCCACGTATTTGATTGTTTTTTTGTTTTATTTCTTCTTTCTTCTTGCTGCATCACGCAGTACCGAAAAGGTCTTGGGAGGTGGTATCCTAGCCAGACATCCATCTAACAAGTGGTAGCAGAGCGAGGCGGTAGAAGGATGCAGATTATAGCAGTGGTGAGTAAGACTGAAGATGGAGAAGACAGGAACAATCAAGATGGAGATCAACAAATTTGATGGTAAGAGCAATTTCTCCTTGTGGCAGGCAAGGGTGAAGGACGTGCTCATCCAACAGGGGTTGATCGATGCTCTCTTGTGCGATGAGAAGCCAACCATCATGGAGGTGCGGGATTGAAAATGGCTACAGATGCAGGCGGTGAGTACCATCCGCATGTATCTAGCGGATGAGGTGGTGATCCATGTGCTGAGCGAGACTTTTCCGATGATGCTGTGGTTGAAGCTCGAGAAGTTGTACATGATGAAGTCTCTCACCAACACTCTTTTTCTCTGGAGGCAGTTTTACCAGCTGTGGACGGCTGAGGGATAGAGCGTGCAGGAGCATCTCAGCCACTTCCAGAAGATCCTCACCGACCTCCTCAGTGTTGGCGAGAATGTTGAGGAGAAGACCAAGGCACTGGTTTTGCTAGCATCGCTTCCACCTTCGGACGAGTCCTTAGTGACTGCTCTTCTAGTGGGGAAGAGCACCATCAAGATGGACGAGGTCACCACGGTGATATTCCAGAACGAAGTTCTCAGGAGGGAGAACCCAGCTTCGAGCTCAGATGGCAGTAGCTTAGCTTTGATGGCTTCTCGAGGAGCAAAAGGCGGTAGACGGAGCGACAGAAGATCGGACGAGGGCGATCCAAGTCCAGGAGGGACTTTAGCAAAATCAGATGTTACCGGTGTGAGGAGTTGGGGCATTTAGCCAGAGATTGCTCTCAACTCAAAAATTGGATGGTGGCTGCTGTAGCGACGGCCGACAGCGATTTAGATGGAGATATCCTGGAGATATCTGATAAGGTATCTATTTCTTCCCAACAGTGGATATTAGATTCTGCATGCCCCTATCATGTATGTTGTAGAGAGAAGCAGTTTGACTTCTTGAAGAACAGTGAGGGTATTGTATATCTGCCGGATGGATCGAGCTGTGCGATCAGAGATATTGTGACGGTCAGCTGGAGGACACGTGACGATGCAGTGAGGAGATTGGGGGAGATTCGATATATACTCGATTTCAGACGGAATCTTATTTCACTTAGTAGACTAGATCGAGAGGCTATAGGACGGTAGCTGGTGGAGGAATCCTGAGGGTGCTACGCAGTGATAGGATTGTGCTGGAGGGGAAGAAAGAGAGCAGAGGATATTATTACCTGCAGAAAGCCCAGTGCGAGGTGAAGCTTCGGGAGCCAGGTGGATCCCAGAGCGAGGTGGAGCTCCATGTGGAGGTGGATGGAGCACGAGACAGGAGACTCGGGAGGACGAGAGACGACGTCGCAAGGTGAGATTCCTATTGCCACAGGATGATGTCCCGAGTAGGTCTCAAGTCAGGAGGAGCACAGCATACGATGGAGATGGAATCGAGCAGCTTGACTCAACTCCCATGTTTGCCTATCCATGATCAGCAGGCGATTGCCCCAGGCATGGGGGCAAGGAGATCCAAAAGCTCTCAGAGTTAGAAGATGCCGAATATCAAGTCGAGATAGAGATTATTAGGATTTGACATCTCAAGATTCGATCCATATTTAGCCCACAGTGAGGTTGCGGTAAAAAATAAAGTCCAACAAGATCAAGATCACCCCAAACAGACTTCGAACGGAGAAAATACGTGCTTTTGAAATCGGCACGAGATCCGAGGTGACGGAAGACCGTCGGCGGTGGGGCCGACGGAGCGGTGGTGGCGCAGCCGCAGGCCGTGGATCGCGGCCCAGGCCCAAGCGCCGGTGCGGGCGCGCCCAAGCCCGCACACACGGGCCGGCCCAGGCCCTGACCCTGCTGGGGCCTGGCCTGTACCCCGGTCCACCGTGGACCGAGCGGTCCATGGCGAACCACGTGGACCGCTGGATATTTCCCAAACGTTTCTCGCGGTCTATGGTACTATTCTGTGATCGATCGCGATCGAACAGTCCAAAGAGTTTCGATCTTGATCCGACGGTCCAGAGGGTTATTTGGGGTTGTTTGGGACTCCTAATACGTATTTAACTCAGTTTAAGGCCCTTTAAAAGGGCCTAAATAGTGAATTGAGGTGTGAGTGGTTTGTTCTTTGCTGCAGGAAATCGTGAGCGTGGTTTTCTCACAAAAACTATAAGGCGCTGTGGCTCATCATGCAAAAAATAGAGAAAGACGAACCCAAAGAAGAGAGAGAGTCATCGTATGCTAAGAGAGAAGAAGCAGATCAGAGGGTCTTTCAAAAGAGAGAACTTTTGTGAGGGAGAAATTGAATGTACGAAGGTTGAGGATGAGATCTCCTCTTGTAAATTTTTTTTTTCATAGTGAAATTTGCATGCTCCGTGGAGACGAGCTCTTTTATAGCTGATCCACGTATTTGATTATTTTTTTATTTTTTTTTTATTTTTTCTACTGTATCGTGCAGTAGATAGTATGTTGATGAGACATCCATCTAACAGTAACAAATAGTCATAGAAATCGTTGATGAGCTCGGAGAACTGGGCGAACATGAGCTTCCCGATGGCAGCGATCGCCAACCGGGTGTTATCCATCGAGACACCAACGGGACTAGCCTGGAAGTTGCCACCATGTAGGGCCTTGTCCCTCGTGATGTCGATGAGGGGGTTGTCGTTCACTGAATTGATCTCTCTTTCGATGCACTTGGTTGAAAACCAGATTACTTCGATCTGGGGGCCGAGCCACTGGGGCGAGGTTCGGAGGGCGTAGCGGTCCTGCTTTGGCTTCTGGAGGGGGTTGATTTCGTGAAGCTTCTTCACCATCTCCATGAAGGAGCTGCCGGCAAGTATGTGCTCCATGATGGCCGCCGCCTCGATTTGGCCCGGGTGGTGTTTCAGTTTCTGGATGAGGTGGTCGGTGAATTGCGGCTTTCCGTACATGACCTCGCAGAAGATAGCGGACAGGACCTCGAAGAGGACTGCGAGGATGTTTGCTTCATAAAGGACTAGTGAAACCCGACCGGAGGCGATGGCGGTGCCATTGATAAGCGCCAGGCCTTCCTTGGGCTGCAGCTCGAAGAACCTGTGGGGAATTCTGGCGATACGGAAGGCCTCAGTGGCGTCGATCGATTGCCCAGTGGGGATGATGGCCTATGCATTGGGCGACCGGTGAGGATGCCGGCAATGTAGCAGAGGGGGATGTGGTCACCGAAGGCACTAATGCTGCCCCGAAGAGGGACGCAGGGGGTGACGTTGGAATTCAGGAGGCCGGTGATGGCTTCCTGGATCTCGAATTTAATAGGGACTCACGACCTATCGAGGTGCGCAGTTTGCATCATAGAATACGGTACACTATTCAATGACTGTTATTAAAATAAAGACGACTATCAGTAATAATGTGTTATGCACTTAGGTTGCGTTTGATGTGTTGCTTGAGAGTGATAAACTGGATTATTTGATAATTTTAATTATTTATAATTTAAATAAATTATCGATAATATTGGTTATTATATTTGATATATATATATATAGATAATATTATAGTAAAATTATTAAAATTTTGATTCACATGTTTGGTATGACAATCAGATTATTGGTAATGTAACATCAAATTTTTAAAATATTTTTAATTCAAATTTATTAAAAATCACATCATGTGAACATAAATTTTAATTTTTTAAAATAAAAAATAAAAATATATTATATATTATAATATATAATATATATTATATTATATTATAATTTTTATTATTTTTTTATTTTTTTCTTTCCTTCTTCTTCCTCCGCATGCCACAACCCCCTCAGACCCTCGGCTTCTCCACCCCCGGCCATTTGCCCTCGACCCTCTGATAGTCACATCTCCGGCACCACCTCCGGCCGTCCGCGCCACCCCATGCACCGTCTTCTGGCCCCCCAATGAACCCGTATCTCACACCCTCCGTAGCTGGCTCCATCACCGCCTTCACCCACCTGTACCGCCAACCTTACCCACGCCACCGATCCCCCGCACCCCACCCCCTCGCAACCATTCGGTACGACACCACCGGCGGCGACTAGCATCGCTTGATTTCTGCCGAGCCCGATCTTTCTCTTCCCCACATCAAATAAAAAAAAGAGGGGGAAAGGGACCGTCGGCTCCTCCACGCCATGTCCTCCTTCTCCACGCAGTAACTGCAGACCGTCATTCGGAGAGACGGCGGCGACCCCGACGGCAATATTTGGGCTACCGGCGGCAGCGGATGCAACTCACCGACGGCCCGGTTAACCAAACAGACAAAAAAAAGGGGGGAGGAGAGGTTGTCGGATCCCGTCTTGATTGACTTTTTTTCATGCTTCCCTATGAATACCGACGGCCGACAGTTGGGAGACGAGACGGCCTACCGATTCGTCGATTTTGGAGCTGCTATCAGTCGGATTTTGTGGAGGAGGGTGCCAGTTTTAGGTCCCTCTCTTTTCATTGCCTATCGTGAGGAAGAAGATCGTCTGAATTTTTGAGAATATTTTTGTCCAAAAAAATTATTACATATTTGATAATCTGGATAGCTACCCCTTTTCTTGATAATCCAGATTAACTCATAGAAGGTAATCTGAATTATTTGATAATCTAGATTATCAATCTAAAAAATATATTAAATATGATAATCTAATGGGATTTTTTTAAATTTTCAGCAATCTAAATAGATCGCCAACTATCAAACATATCTTTAAAATCATTTTGTTAGATAGATAGCTGTCATCTCTTGATGGCAGCCATACAATACTGTACAGCATTCTACGGTGCAAATCAACACCGCAGAATATCCATACCCTTTAAATAATGGTAGGAGAGAAAGGGTTGTTAGTTGGAAGATCGTTTTGCAATATCGTATGGCAGGTCGGAATGTGGGGCCGTGATCTTCGTTCGAATTGAAAGCAGATCTTTTTTTCCTTCCTGACGTCTCTCTCTCTCTCTCTCTATATATATATATAATATTCGGAGTCAAACCTGACCGAGTTCCTCACCGTCCGATGCTTCTAATCCATATGGATCCCCATGCAGCAAAATAAAAATTAATAATTATTTTTTTTATCAATTTAGTATTGTAAAGAATAATAGTTACCTTCTACTGTATTATTTGGCAATACCATGCATAAATCAATAAGTCCGTGACAACAAGTTAGAAAGATTATAGCCCCAAGTCAACCTAGTCAAAAGTTCCTCCAAAATTAATCATTTTGGACGTCTAAAATTAGTTCAAAGTCTCGATACAATATTATATGGTTATTGAGGCTTTCAGTTAATACTAGAATGTTATGAACAGTATGTTTAACCAAAGGGTATCATTTTTATTCATGTCTGGAAGGATTTAGTAACTTTGCTAAGCTTAAAAGAGTGGACGTTACCAAGATTTAAATATTGAATACCTAGGAATTAATTATAAAGCTTGGTGGGCTTTAAGTGTACTATTTGGGGCTTTAAGTGTAGGTGGGCTTTAATTCTTTAAGTGTAGTCATTGAACACATTTTTGTCATTAAAGCAAAGGAATCCTATTAGCTTCTCAGTAGTAGAGTAACAGCAAATGCAATGTCATCAATACCATGCTAGTCAACTTAGCATATTGTAGCATCCAATGAATGATGCACCCCAGTGCTACTATTACCAGGCCTCATATTGTAGGACATGTCAGTTAGATGATGGCACCATGTTGAAGCATGCAGATTATTGTGCTGCTTCAACATATTACTGTCCTCGTTGGTCAATTGCAACCCATTAATTTAATTGAGATCCCACCATACCTACCACACACTGAAAGGTATCTAATGTTTTTTGCTCCACCAAAATGTATGCATTATTTACATTCTATTGGAAGGTACATACCTAATGTTTGCAATACCATAGAAATGTACATGCATATACAAATGCATATGTTACATAAGTATGTATGTGTGTACACACAGTTCTCTCAAATTGGATTAACAATAAACATGACTAAAAACATGCATATAATTAGTGTAAATAACAAACTAGTTTAGTGCAAAAGAGACCATAGAGATATATTTAAGCAAACAAACCAGATGAAAAAGGATAAAATTGGACAACGATGGGGTTGGAGAACTCTTGAAGCATCAGAACCAGGCCGGTAGTAGTGGGGTGGTGGTGGTGGGGTTTAGGGAAGTCCCGAGCAGAAGGGCCAATAGTGGTGGGGTGCGGTTTGGGGAAATCCTGAGAAGAAGGGTTGGTGGCCATGGGGTGGCAGCAAAAATCCCGAGAAAAAGAGCCAGCAGTGGATGGGTGGGGTTTGGTGAAGTTCTGAGAAGAAGGCCGGCGTGGGGTTTCGATGGTGGGGTTTGGAGAAGTCTTGAGAGGAAGGATTAGCATCAGTGGGGTTAAGAGAGAAGAAGAGAGCTTGGACTGATGGGTGAGGGGTCTGGGAGGAGAGGAAGATGGCCGATGGGTGGGAGGTTTGGGAGAAGAGAACAACCGATAGATGGAGGTAAAGCTTCTCCTCTAAACTACAGTAGTGGTGGGATGGAGAAAGAGCACCAGCGGTAGGGTAGAGCTCCTCCTCTAAATTGAGAGAGAGAGGAGAGGGGAGGGTATTGTGGGGGCGATGAGTGTTCTCCTATGGCAGATCCAGGAGTTTTAATCGGGGGGTGCAGTATACAAAGAGAATTGAGAGAGAGATTGATGAGAGAGAGACAAAGGCAGGGTCGGGGAGGGGGGTTTTAGGTTTACAGGCAGAGAGTTAATTTTAGAGCTAGGAATTTCAATTTAGGGGGTGCAACATTCTTTACATAACTATATTTTTTTTTCCAAACTATATATATGTATATATATATATCGGACAAAGGGGGTGCAGACGAATCTTTGGCCTCCCTTACTAGTAGGTCTGCCAGTGGTGTTCTCTAAACCAAGAGAGAAGAGAGGAGAGGGAGGAGATGAGATTTTGTGGTGGGGGGGGGGGGACGGGGAGGTGGGGACCACGCCTTGGGGGATTTTTTCTTTTAGATTTTGTTAGAAGAGGGGTTGAGGAGAAGGTTTGAAATAAGAAAGAAGAAAGGTGGGAGGAGAAGAAACAAACACGATGGGAGGCTACTGTTTGAAATGACAATTAATCCTTGGATGTATGTGGGATAGAATCTCTGTAAGGATCCGTGCGAGTGTATATTTAGTTCCATATCGATTATTTGTTAGAAAAATTTTGAATACTTATACAAGGCTAACCCAAATAACACCTTCTGTATAGCCTTTTGGGATAAGATTCTGAGTTGTTGCAAATGGTATCAGAGCCGACTCGACATATAACTCATGTGGACTGGAGGATACTATAACATGGATTCATTGGATTGACCATAGACCAATCATATGTTTACAAATGAATATATGAATTTAGATCTTCAGCTTGACGAGGACGTGAGAGATTAAATGGGGAGAGTATATGAAGACTTATGCGGGTGTGTATTTAGTCTTTGATTCCCAACTATATATATGTGATCACTACAAATGGATGAGAAATTATTAGATGGATCACATCCGGTCATGGACCTAGCATGAAATCATTTCCAGTCATATTGCTATGACGCACACTATAATAATTAGAATGAAGTAATTTCATCCTAGGTTCATAGTGTCCATCTAATAGTTTCTCTCATTACATTTAATTATTAGATGGACTAGGTCCAATGGGCCTGTCCAATATTACCCTCTTCTATGTACCATTCCACCTTCGTTCCTAGGATTTCGTATCTTTCCATTTTGTTGTTACCCTTTGGCTGTCTTCCTCTCTTGAGCTTGTATCGTCTTATACTAAAATTTGATCGACGTTCTACTCAAGAAGAGACCAGACATAAAAATGAAAGCGGAGAGTGAACATGGTATCATAAACCATCAAATATCGGATTAATTCAATTTGAAATCTTCTGCAATTTAATCCACTTACTCCTTTAGTTCGTTTAGTCCATATCTCTGTGCCGTTTTCCATCATCACATTAAGAAAAACTATATCAGAGATTCGGATGTGGTTGTACGTGTCATCTCTAGTAAAGAAGTAACGCTATTCATCTGGCTGCCTTCATTTTCGTGTTGTCAAATAATAACACAGGTTGTATAGGCATAAGTCAATGGGCTGTCATGCATCAATTTTTCTTGAGAATGCCTCCCCCCTCATCGTTTCTTTTGAACTAATAAATAGATAGACAAATTGATACATAACAACATTGCAGATAAGTGCTTCAACTATTAGACAATAGGTGGCAAGGAGGAGCTAGTCATCGATAAAGTTGAGGCTGTGGCTAATGGAACATATGCATCAGCCTCAACTATTACATTGTTATTAATATGGATCTACCCGTGTTTCTAATATATTGCATCAAGAGTAGCCGCTGATATATTAATAAAATAATTGTCACAGAGAACTTTCTCCGATGAACAAAGAAAATTTCAATTCGGCTTGTATTCAATTTACATATGTGAACTTTTAAAATTTAATTTCCAATGATCAAAATACTTTTTATTTTTCATGCTACGATATTATCTCTCTTTATCGACAAAGCTTTTTTTTTTTTTGGGTAAGTAAGAGGCCGAAGCTATATTGCAAAGAAACTATAATGTCTTTGAAAAACAAAACACAAACAAACAAAGGAGAAGAACATACATAGTAAGCAGGGTGTGGGAAATACAAATCCAAAATAAGCCCAAAGATGCTTCAGACCAAAAGAGTATATATATGACGGATAATACCTCAACTATTACAGAAAAAGGCAGCTAGCAAGAAAAGGACAATAATATCCATCTATTTTGGCTAGCAAGAAAAGGGCAACCAAGATTTGTTATCCACTTGGTCTACTTACTCAAAAGAGCGTCAAAGATTTATTATCCAGCTGATCTACTTACTTATTTTAACTGGCAAGAAAAAGAAAAGATTTCCTATGAATCCTTTCTTAATCTGTACAGCTTAGCTAGCATTCTAAATCATTCTTTTGAATTCTAGATAGTCCTTTTTATTTGTATAAAAAAAGGGAACCTCCTCATTAATTTTTCAATCAAAAAATATGAAGATAATTTTTTCTTCATTTTAGCTTTCTCTGTTTGCCTTGTTTGCAGGGACTCCTTCGGACATCAATTTGTAGTATAAATAAGAAGGAGAATATCTTTTGTTTGTACACAGATTCTTTTTTGATTGAGAGGCTATATTATGATATAAAAGAGAATACATTATTAGTCCCATTGGTTATGAATCAAGAAAAATTTTGATTTATATAGAAAGAGATCATCTTTCTCATGTGAAGCTCTTTTTAGAAGATAAAATCATAAGATCCATAGATCAGAATAGACAATTTCTCATGTATCGAGTCATGAGCTTTTGGCCGCAACATATTCCTTTAAATACTTTGGTGCAATCCTCTTATGAGTTGGTGATGCATCAGCTTCACACTACGTTATCAAGTAACAAAACTTTGATTGATCCTTAATGATTACATTGCCTAGTCAAGCTAAGTCTATTCTACTCTTAGGCCGAGGGGGGGGGTTCAAAAGTGGGTTCGGGTCATGATCTAAATTATTCTTCTCAATTAAACTTTTAATCTGAAATTGTGGGGGCTTTTAAGCTCTCTTTTGTCAATTATGCTAAATCTCTAACTCACTCTCACAATCTTGATCTAGTTTGTTTTTCAAAAATTAAGCTTGAACAGCCAGCTAAAAAATACAGAAATCGAATTCGATTGTAATTAATCAATTTTTTTATGAATCACAATCCGATTCAAGTTCGATTTCATATGGATTGGATTGGGTGGGTTTCTTAAGATTTCGATTATTTACTCAGCTCTGAGAAATATTGTGATGCTAAAAGTCAAAAGCAACATGGGGAGAGAGACTTTAACATTAAGTTCTCTCGTGTGAGCACAAAGAATTTTTCTTTCGGGCTATGTCACGTCATAAGTGAGAAATTCTTTGTGCACCGCCCATGGTGTAAAAAATTTGACTACGTAGCCATCGCTTTCCAATGCGTATTTAATGTCCGCAGTTTTATTTTTTTATTTAAAATTTTGAATAATAAAAATATCTCTTTCTTTTCGAAAAATTATGATATTCTGTACTGATATTATACGTAGCCATCGCTTTCCAATGCGTATTTAATGTCCGCAGTTTTATTTTTTTATTTAAAATTTTGAATAATAAAAATATCTCTTTCTTTTCGAAAAAAATTATGATATTCTGTACTGATATTATGGCATCCTGTGTTAATGAAAATATCCTTCCTTCTTAATGACATCGTGTGAAAAAATTATGACATCTTGTGCAAAAAATCATAATTTCAACGCAGAATGCCATAATATCAGCACAGGATGCCATAATTTTTTTTTGGAGAGAATAGATATTTTTATTATTTAAAATTTTAAAGAAAAAAATAAAATTATAAATATTAAATTAATATTAAATATATATTAAAAAATAATAATCATGTGATTTAATAGCGCTCCACGTCATATTTTCTACGTCGTTGGTGGTGCACAAAGAATTTCACCACGTCATAATCGAAGCATCATCTCAACGGCCCAAAAGTCTTCTCCTTTTGTCTAGTCTTAAATAATAAATACATCATGTGGGCCTTACGATTAGTTATTTCTTGGGATATTTTGCGGAGTAATTTCTTGGGATATTTGCGGTTTCCTTTAATATTTAATTAGTTGAGTACTTATCACTGAAAAAGGTACAGGCTGTTATTATAAAAAAAAAATATAGGCGGCATTTACGTGGCGTGACCTGGGCACATGTTTCACAACACTCTGATTAGGGATAGCTTTCAGGCTGGAAATTACTAAGTAGGCCTATTTAACAGAGCATAGATCCCTGGGGTGTATATACCGTATTTTTTTTATTGGCTTAATCTATAATATTTATTATAAATTAAATCTATCTCATAATTAATCCGATAACAGACACCACTTAATCATAATGTTTGCTTGCTGACCTGAATATTAATGCAGTCCTTTTTATTGCAACAACTGGGGTGTTTTCCTGGTGCCTAGCAATCTGGTGTTTTATGAGGCTGCCAAGCATATTATGATTAATTACCATTTCGTCATGTTATTACTGTTCGAAAACTCTTTCTACCATGTATCTCCTTATGATTCTTTTTAATAAATTTTTGGATGCTTGATTGAAAGGAGTGGAAGTCTAAAATTGAAAACGGAATGTGTGAACTCCATTCTAACCATTTAGTTGGAAAGACTCCTATTTCGATTCCAATTTCGAAATGGAATGAGAATAGTTCAATTTATATAGAACTAAATCTCTACTCTTCTCTATAGATTCAAATTTTTATTCTAATTTTAATTTTAATTTCGATCATGAATCAAATACTTCGAAGAATTTGATCATTTCAATTTCAATTCTAAATCATTCTGATTTTCATTAATTTTGGTTGCGAACTAAACACTCCTTTAATATATGATCAACAAAAAATATGAGGACCATGCCAAAGTGTATATATGTTGTCCATATATTGCATATGTCCTTCTTATGGTCTTGTAGTATTCTCTACATGTTGATGATGTTTAATATTTACTTTGAACCATACGTTCACAAGTATGCAGCATTTCTACATCCTTGACTTGCCACTGGGGGATACATATGATATATAGATAATACTTGCTAGATTTTTCATCCTCCCCAAGTCTCTGATACGGTCGCCGCAAAACTTTAGCAAGCCAGCCGGCACATTCATCTCCTCTAGATAGTTTCAAAAAACAAAACCACTACCGTGCATAATACTAGGAAAAATAATTAGCTGGGCATGCAACAGTATGCTGAAGCTTCCTTGAAACAAGAGTCATTTGATTTGTTAAATATATTTGAACGTTACTTTCACATCAAAAGCTAACCTTGCGTCAGCTCCTATCGGAGCAAGTAAAGAAGTGACAGCCCACGGATTTCCCCTTAACGTGGACTCGGCAACACTGTTTAAGAAGTTAATTAACAACCGAATAGCAATAAGACAAATATAATATTATTATTTGAAATCCATACTTAGCAAAGAAGCAGATAAGCTACCAAACCCACCAACATCATATATCCTATAAATAAAACCACAAAAGGTTCGAGTAGATATACAATGTAGCAAACTAATGATAATCGCGTTCTATTTCCCGGGCCGGGGCAGGTGGAGGATGGGTTGTGACCGGTGGGGCCGGTGGCCCATAATTGTGTGGGGCGCTCCGTCAGGTCCGGCCCCGGGCCCGACCGAAAAGGTAGCAAGCAAGGGCCACGATCGCGAGCAGGATAATTAACGGCACCGAGATCACCACCAGGTCTCCCGGCATCTTTGCAGACGCTGCAATCCTTTACTGCAGGAGCTTCAGAATGACGATGTTATCAGCTAAAATTGTAATCGGTCCAATTTGGAGTCACAACTTGTTCAATTTCAAGGACCGCTCAAAATCGTTCGTGAACAGCTTATTTAAGAGATCCATGCGACCCACAAAGATTTTAAGCATATAGTTTGATCCATCAAATATATATCTGTAGCTATGTTATTATACGCCAAAAAAAAAAGTAGATAATAAATATATCCATATATCCATATATATATATATGATCTGTCAAATTGTAGAGCGGGTTCAATGAAACAAAAATTGAGATTCTATAAAGTTCACATATAGCAGAAATGCGTATTATTTGATCTGCATAACTGTTCGGCAAAAAAAAAAAAAAAAATCAGAACGATAGTTTGACTTCGGATCTTATGTCCGTATGTATTCTGAACAAGATAATATTTGATTCTTTTTCGCATCTCTAATTGAAAATAAAAACAAATAACATGTTACGGCATGTAAGTGATATCCATCTTCGTTTATCAAACAAATCCAGTATTGTTTTGTTTCCTATGCATTTTCTTTTCTCAATAAAAGTTGAAGTATTATATCATCGAGATAAATAGTAAAAATATTAAATGAAGACTGTTATCTAAGATATGATAAATTTTCACAAAATACTGAACCAATAAGTGGTACTTGTTCTTTATATAAAATAAAGGAAAAAAAAAACATAACGAAAAAAAAAAAAAACGTAGTGATAAAAACACTACTATAGTAGAGAGAGGCACGATACAGAAAAAGAGTGGGGTTCCGTTTCAGATAAAGACTGAAATCAAATCGAGATTTTGGCAAACTTGTTCTCCCCAAAACACCCCCTTTAAATTCAAGATTCGAGAGAAAAAGTGTAGCGCACCTCTGGCGGATGACCGGATCCGAATCCACAGCGATTGGAGAAGGAGAAACACTGGAGATTTCCTTCTTTCTTTCAGGGGAGAGTGAAGAGAAGAGAAGAGAAGAGAAGATAGAGGAGGGGAGTGTGAAAAGTTAGGGACCCTCAGTCAATGGTGCATCCTTGGAAGTTTAGTTTCCACCAAATGACCCGCTACGTGTCGAATATTCATGCGAGTTCAGATGTCTGGTGTTTCAGGCTTTCGAGGGGCCACACTAGGACTAGATGTTTATGAAGGGGACAGAAGTCCTTAACCAGTATAATGCATGTTAAAATACAAGCGCTAAAAAGTATAAATTTTTCAATTTTTAATTATATAAATATTTTAATAGAGATAAAGTTCAATGGACTTCTTCTATGATTTTCCTATTTGAAAGAATAGATTTACCGTTCTTGTTCATTTATTTTCTCCCTCCTAAATTTTTATAATTCCACTAATTAAAGACATCACTAATTATTCTCTTTCAAAAAGAAAAGCACAACAAGTTACAAAAAAAAAAAAAAAAAAAAATCAAAAATATGAATCAATACATTAATACAATCAGATTGTTTAGTATAAAAGTGGGGAAAAAGAAGTTAAAATGAGATGCATATATAGATATTGAGACTTCTTTCTTGATTTTGATATACAAGACTTCTCCATCAGATATAAATCACTGATAACCATCATGAGAGAGACAGAACCAAAAGGATTGCAACTCCAAAAAGACAGGATTTTTGTCGATGATTTTCCCAAAATATATTTTTTCAATTATCCCCATTAGAGCGGTGTAAGATAAGTTGCATGGATAATTATAGAGACAACAAAAATAGAGGTACCGGGTAGTCCAAGAATTATATGAGCAGAAAAAAAGTTGTCGAAACAAAGATGACTTTCTTCACCCAAAGAGATTAGTATCGGTAAATATTCCCTCACAACAAGTATATTACATGGACTTAAGAGATCAGATTCAAAAATTAATATCACCAATTGTTGCAGCCAATCACCTCATCGCCCGATCGCCGGGGAGCGTGCACCTGCAAAAGGAAGTCCGCACTGACCGGAGGCGGCTCCGACGGGGACCCTCCGACGGCCAAGTCAGAGAGGTGACTGGGCAACAGTAAAATGTAGACAGAGAGCTCTGAGAGAGAGAGAGACAAAAGAGCGAGCCTGCGCTTGTGGAGAGACGGGGCGGATCGATCTTTTGCACTGTTGCCTTCCCCGATTTATATAGTGGAGCACGGTATGGCGCCGTCATTAATGGCGCGGACAAGTGAGGAACTGTCAACTCACTGTGGACTGTCAGAGTCGCCGTGAAAATGTCATGTCGCCGTGTGGCTGTCCAATCACCAGGGTTGACAATGCCTTCGGCGGGACAATGCCCCTAGGTAACCGCGCCGCATGTCCGTGTCAAAGCTGACAAGGTCTGGCGGCTGTACGGCGATCGGAGGAGTCGGCCGACCCTAGGTCGGTGGCCAGCAGAGTGGCGTCGGGTTCCTCCGTCGGTCGGCGAGTTTCATGTGAGTCGGCCATCAGATCTCTGGGTTCAGTCGGTCGGGATGGATACGCCCGACATATCTCCAGTCGGTGATGGGCCGTTGAATGGCCGGTTGTTAGCCGCTGATGGCATCCGTCAGTCGGTCGCCCCCGACCGACGATCGGTCGGTCGGTCGGGCCGCCAGTCGGTCGGGCCGTCAGTCGGTCGGGCCGTCAGTCGGTCGGTCGGGCCGTCAGTCGGTCGGGTCGCCAGTCGGTCGGTCCGTCAGTCGGTCGGGCCCTCCGACAGTCGGTCGGTCGGGCCGCCAGTCGGTCGGGTCGCCAGTCGGTCGGTCCGTCAGTCGGTCGGGCCCTCCGACAGTCGGTCGGTCGGGCCGCCAGTCGGTCGGGTCGCCAGTCGGTCGGTCCGTCAGTCGGTCGGGTCGCCAGTCGGTCGGTCCGTCAGTCGGTCGGACGGTCCGTCAGTCGGTCGGGCCCTCCGACAGTCGGTCGGTCGGTGGGTATCCCCCCAACAGTTGCCCCCCTCCACTCCTAAGTCGGGTGGTGAGCTGGCCGATGCTTTCATTCGGGTAGCCATTCCGGACGACTGGGAGTGGATTTGTCGCATGCGTGGATCCGACTGTACCGCCGGCTGATCCGATGTCAGACGCCTCATAAATGCCAAGTGATCCGAACCTCTAGTCAGTGTCAGAAGTCACGTCGGCGTCAGGTGTCAGACGCCACGTCTTATCGTCGTCAGACGTTACGTCGGTGTCAGAAGATCGGGCGCCGGACGATACGGCGTCAGACGATCGGATATTCGGTGCCGATCGCGGGAGAGTGGGCCGCTGTCAGGCATCCCTTCGAGAACGCGAATCGGCGCGGGCGCATGAATGCGGAGCCGCGCTCCGCGTGCCGCGTGTCGAGGTAGTTGGCCGGCGCCCCCTCCGGCATTTAATGTGGGCGGTGCGACCGTCCCGGGATGGGGCGCGCCGAATCCTCCGCCAACCGGCGGGCGCCACGCGTCGCGCATCTGCAGGTCCTTGGTCGGCGCGGAAGCATCTCGACCGTCGGTCGGCCCTATATATATAGGACCTCCCGGACCCCTGACCCACACTTGCCATTTGCTGGGGAAACTCT
>NC_025996.2:1629014-1681039 GCF_000442705.2 Elaeis guineensis | reverse complement strand
TATTACTCTTACAATACATTAATTCTTATTCTTCGTGTCCATATGATTGTTCATTCTGCATCTCCTCATATTCTATTAGTGCAATTCTCCAACTTATGCAATGTCCCATTTATAGATTTTTTTTTTTTACTTTATACTATAAAAATCAATATTTCATCCCTGAAGAAATATTATGAGCATAAACATTCTGCAGCACTTAAGTATTTAAAGTGTTTACTATTTGTGAAAAAAAATTACTAAGTTGGACTTGCATGTCGCAATCACATAATGCTACATCTTTATTCCTGAGATTAGTTCTTCCAAAAAACTTTGTCTCTCTCTGATTGAACACAGTAGGCCCAACTTAGAAAATTATTATTCTCAAGGTCATCAATTTAGCCACTTTTTCATTTTCAAACCCGTTAAACCTAAAATACCTAAAACTCTTCAAGCAAACCTTTGAACAAAAAACTTGGAGCGCCTACCTACAAAGTATAACAAAGTTTGTCCATGAGAATACACGTGTAATTTAATTAAAAAAACAAAACAAAACTTTAGACTTTGATCGTGCAATATATATCTAGCTTCCACATTCAATCCTACCGACGAAGGTAAATTGTGTATTTAACTGCAAATGGAGCTTTATTATTTTCTCATGTTACTTATAAAATCATGAATTCAATCATTTTGGATAAAGTAAATTGTTTCCTAATATGAAATATTCGATAAATAGGATGTTGAGTTCATAGGAAAAAATAACAATGCATATAAATGATGGACAGCATTTAAATAGCATAATGAAGGGAATACATGCTATTTCATATGATTTTCTATGATACCACGCCCATATACTGAGTACTCATCAATGACAACCTAGCCGGCATGGTATCAAGGCAAGTTACACTAGTTAGGAACTTGGGATGCAAACGTGGGATGAAGGTTTCCTGCTAACAAACAACAATCGCTCGTTCCAACTATGGTTCTAGACGTTGGAAGGATTTGACAAGCCTTCATCTCAAACCAAATATGAAAGAGAATATAGTTTTTTTTTTTTTTTTCAAACATTTAATATGCTCAATAATAAACAAGCAAGCTTACATAAAATGTAAAGTTTTAAGTAAAGATGAAACTAAGTTGTGGTACCTACTACTAAATCCACAGTACTATAGCACTTCATCGATGCTCAATATCCACCAAGATGTTTAAAAGTCACTCAAAGCTTCTTGGAATCAACAAACTGGCCATTGAATGATCAGCAAACTCTACCAAGTTTGCTTTGGAATCCACCAAAGCATAAAAAACCCACCATGCAGAAAAAGAAACACTAAAAAATGCATTCAAGATTAGAATTATTTCATTGATGTCTGATTTGAGTAATATAATAGGGATATTTATGGCATTCAAGGGCCCCTTACATCAGTGGACTTCAATCCATGCTATTAAAGGACTTTGTTGATGTTCAAAAACCCACTAAGGTCTTTAAAAGTGGCTCACAACTCCTTGGAATCTATAAACCGGCCATTGAACAAGCACTGGCCTCCACCAAGATTCTTTAAAATCCACTAAAGCATGCAAAGTCTGCTATGTAGAGAAAGAAAAGTGCACTCAACAGAAGAACACTTTCATTTATGTGTGACTTGAGTAATATAAGAGTGATGTTCATCATTATCAAGGGCCCCTACATCAATAGGACTCGTGGACCTCTATTTACTTTCCAAACTTCAAAATACTATAAAAGAACACCCTAATTCATCTCAAACTAAGCAAAATGATCATTATAGTAGTTTGGGTATCTTGACAATGGATTTTGGATTATAAAATGCTTCACAACTATCCTAAACCTAAAAGGACTCAAAAATGGCTTTTGGCCTTTGATATTCCATGGTAAGTTTTTGTTATCTTATACAAGGAATGTAGAACATGCACCATTAGAAACAAGTGGGCTGAAAATGTTGCAATATTTCAATCATAACTCCTCCCTCTGCTCCACTCAAAGTGAGGTGATTTAAGAACCATCAAAAAACTAACTTGATGCACTAGGCAATGAAAAGAAAAGATGGTTTAAGGATGAATACTAACTATCAAGGTGCCACAACCGATAACGAGAATTATATCAATACATTACCGATTTAGTATGGTGCAATACGCACCCCATGTTGAGATAGGCTTTTAATATGTTTTCTCACTCGCAGCCACGATACCTACCAACATTAGATGGTACGGGGTGGTTCTGCTCAATTTAGAATGATACGGACTGGTTCAACTCAGACTCTAAATTGAACCTCGGCACCCTATTGTTATCTTATTGGTATGATATGGTACAATTGACATAGGATGGTACGAGTTGGTACGGTAGACCTTGCCGACTATGCTATCTTTAGTAAAGACCTTTTTCGGAACTAATGTGCATCGTACTGATCTTTAGAGGATAACATGATCAATGATGCACCACCCTAACACAATATGAAGTTAAGCTCATAGACACCTGAGTTAGATGTCTAACATATGATAATCTAGAATTCGGCATCATGTGGGCTTGGGCCCCTTATGGCACTTGAGTTTCATCCGAAGGGTTAGTGAACCTAGTGTTCACTGATCAATCCATGGGGCCCCTTATGTCCTTAAGTTGCATTGTCCGTCATGCATGCTTCCTATTAATGGAGAGTGATTGAGCTTGCACATTGGCAAAGTGAACCATTCCATGATGACACATGCTTTTATGCCAATTGATAGGAAGGACCATAGGGTATTGGATACATTCATGATGTGTTTCGGGTTCATCAGCTTTGTAAAGTGAAACAAGCAGTTCTAAATGTTCTGCATGGAAAATTCAAACAATAATATAAGCTGAATAATAAGATGCACCATCTTGATGCTAGATCCTATATCAATGCCATCTTATTACCATATCGGCATGCCCAATAGGGGGGCTAGTTTGGTGTACTGACACTCGGTACGTCTCCTATACCGTATATTAGTTCGGTACTAGTATAGTATAGTATGGTCGGTACACACCGGTACCGACCAGTACAGCAAACCATATTAAATACCATACTAAATATTACTTGATGAAGTTAAGAGGAACTTGATACAAAAGTAAATATTTTAAACCTTAAAATGATCGATACTATATTTTCCCCTAATAAGGTGAATGAATAACAAAGACATGCCTCCTTACATGAAAGGAAAACTAATGTTATGGCTTGTTAAGGAATTTTATACTTCTTTAAACTGACTTTGCTTTTAGACACTTCAGCTTGAACAGAAGAAAAGCAATAGATGTAGTAATGTACTGACCCACTACAAGAATTAGCATGTCCTAAAACCATAAGAGTTGGATTCCTTCCAATATAAAAGCATTTACTAAGAATATTTGTAGGTACAATCAAGGGATCTAGCACTCCAATTTACGGAACTCCATTTTCCAAACTTAAGGAGTAGTGAAGTAATGACATATTACAGGACTTCTAGCCTTTTGAAAGACCATGGAGAGTTGGGATCTCTCCCCTTTACTAGGGATATCTGTTGGGGAATAAAAGGATTTAGTCTTCCAATTTATTAGCATTGTTCAGAAAACTTGAGGAGTGAATTAAATGGGCTGTCAAGAGGCCAAAAGTATTCTTTATGGCAGCAATAGCCAGAAAAATAAAATCAAGTAAGTGAACTTTCACAGGTAACATGTGAAATAATGTGCGGCAAACGTATATGATATAGTATCTCTAATTCATCAAATTTAACGTAGATCAACCATTGAGGGTTTGCCCAATAGATAACAGAAGCATGATGTAGTGGCTCTTTCTAAGAAAGTCCAAATAAAATGTGGTTAAGTGAAAGAATGGCAGCAATAGACAACTAAAAATTAATCTTGATGTGCTTCATCCACTCAAAAAAACTAACTTTCAATAATCTTCATCACATTATATTACCCCGCATGGTTTTTGAGTATTGACCCATGATGATCAGCATGTACCCCAATCGATGCTCGTGAATGTCAACTAACCACTAGACTCTAAAATCTTAACTATCAAGGAAGGTGTCAACAATGTATATCAGATCTCAACAACCCCGCCCCCCCTCCACACCACCAAATCTCAACCAAAAAAAAAAAAAAACAGCAAAGAAAAGAAGTGCAGCACAGATCATGCATGTGAGATCATGAAGAAGTCCAGAATGACTCAAGATAAGGACAATTCAAAAGCAACTCAACCAGGAACAAGTCAAGGAAAGAAAAAAGTCAAGATAATAAATGGGTACAATTGCCTTTGATGGGGACTTAAATCCATGAACTTTGGGTTTGATACCATGCTAACTAACCACTAGAACCCAAAAGCTTGGGCTGTTAAGAAAGGGATCGACAATGTATATTAGGCCTTAATAGTGTCTGGACAGAAACCACCAAGGCCAATGGGATGAAAACCAATATCCAGGTACTTTAAAGCCAAAGAGAGCTTAACCATACCCTTGTAGATTAGTTAATTCACAGCAATCAGCAGATCAAGACTACAGATTAGTTTGATGTCATGTTTAGTACCTGTGAACAGCTCAGAATCACAGTGCAGCTAGTACCCTTTTTATTGAGAGGAGCAGTTCATACAAAAAGTTGGATATTCATGGTCAGGCATACCAGCATTACATACTTGTCCCATACTTATTGTTGGACACGAAAGCCTGGAGTTTCAGATTCAAAACACCAGCAATTCAGGTGAACTTTCAAGAGAAACTAGTAAAACTGATGAATCAACAATGTCTTCAAAAGCTTATGAATAGTAAATTCAACTTCAGTTTCATATAGTTTGAGTTTTACAGTAGATTATTCTTTATATACATATTTTTCTTGGGTTTGGTTTCATGAACGTAACCTTGATGAAAATTTCAGGCTGCACCATGACTGCTTTATCCTTTTAAAATACATGGCAGCTTCAAGTCGGATGATAAAGGATGAAAATAAAATATTTAAGGTAGCCTAGGTCCCTTATATATGCACTAATTGCAAAAGTAATTTCATTTCTAAACACCTAAATTATACTTTTGCTTGTAGATCAGTTTCATTTTCTAAATGAAAGGCCAATTTATAATTGGCTCAAGCTGCTTCCTTCAACTTGCCATCAGCTGTAAGAAAGGTCATCAATTACAAACAGTCCCAACGCCGACAATATCAAATAATTAAAAGAAACTAAGTAGGCATATGTAAACAAGATTTGATAAAAAAAAGTTGGACAGACAACCTGATCACACAATACAGATCTGGCACCTTCAGAACTTTTCATTGTTTTCAATGCATGGGCAAAAGAAGGAATCTCTATCTGATCTTGCTTGGTAGGATCTGTCAAGCAAACAAAATTAGAACCTGTCCCTCCATGTTGCTTGCTGGCAACAGTTGCAGCAATTCCTGGATCAGTCTCTCCTTCATCAAACTTATTACACACTGCATTCATTTTATGTGAAGCTTGATATTTGGTTTCTAGAGGTATATTCTCTGCTCTGCCATGCTGGTTTAGTGGTGAAATATTAGGAGATGGTCTACTCAGTTCAGAAGATTCCAAAATATTTGTGCAACTGGGCACAGAATCAGTAGGTCTATCAATCATTTCAGCAGATTCTACTGGCCTAGTTATCGGATCTGAAGAAGAACCAGCCACTGCTTTATTATTCCCTGAACAATCATGAGCTCCATAATGTTCATTCAACTTGAATTTCTCCAGCTTGAATCCAGTATTTGACAGTGGAATCTCATAAAAGGATTCTTCAAGAATACCAGCTTTAGCTTCTTCCAACCAGCAATCCCTCATCCACTTCTCCTTATTCCTAGCCTCAATATGCATAACCATAAGTTTCTTACGTTGCCCCCTCATATGCTTGTCAAATTCATCCATTCTTTTTGAAAATTCTTCATTTAGTAATTTTATTCTATAGTCTTGAACTGAAGGGACAACATGCATTGCATGAATCAGATCCAAATCCAAAATTTTCATTTTAGCCAATTCCATCTGTTGTTCACCTTTCAAGGTTTTGAACTCTCGAAGTTCTTTATTTTGCTTTAAGAGGAGTGTTCTTAACCTTCTTGAATAAAGTTCATTAATCATGTCAACCTGTTTCTCCAAGAACTCATCTTTCAATGACCTAATTTGTGGGTGAAACTTTGCAGACAGAGGTTCAAGAACAGGAGTCTCATCCTGCTCCAACAAATTTGGTTGTCGAGAGGATATATGACCAACAGGACTCTCTCTGATCTCAATTTTCTCCAGTTCATCATATAACAGTGTTAAATCTGGACTAGTTTCGTGCAAGAAGTCTTCAGTATCATCATTTCTAGACACAGATGACTGGCCCACTCTGACACCAGCTTCTCCTGTTTCTTGATTGTCAGATGATGAAACTTCTAAACTAGCTTCATGGTGTTCAAAAGCATTCTGTCCTGCCTCAGATGTCAGACCCTCCCTGATCTCACCTTCTTCCAGCTCTTCATCAACATACCACATTTTTGTCCTGCCTGGCGTCAATAGTTCATCCTCTCTGATTTCACCTTCTTCCAGTTCTTCCTCATCAAATAACACTGCTTTTGAACTTGCTTCACTTAGGGGGGCTTTATAAACATCCCTTTCCGGAAAAGATGGCTGAGCTTCTCCAATATCCAATTTCTCCATTTTGTGATGTTTAGATGATCGTCCTCCCTGAGATTCCTCCATGCCTCGGACCTTTCATCTCCCCTATTTTTATCACTTAATCGCAGACAAAGCCCAACGAAATCTAGGTAAAATTCAAAGAAACACATATAACTAAAAAGGGCATTCATGAATGTACAGAAAAACTAAAAGAAAATAGATAGAAAATATTCCATACAACCATATACTAGTGCATGCGAACACAAGCATGAGCAAGGAAGCAACAACAATAACAGTAAAATCAATAAATAAAACACTTAATAATTGATGTGAATCCCACGAAAAAACTAGATTCAGTTTTTATGAGTAATTCATCAATTAATCAAATCATTTGGGGGAGGAAGGGCATCTAATCACTGACAAGAAAGAAATTTCTGAGAAGTTTTGAAGTTCCACAAAACTTGCACCCGCTACATAGGACCAAACTCTACAGAAGCAAGAAGGACGATCTAAACTTCTCAGAAACATCAAAAACGTTGCATTTGGTGGACACGAATCACTCGAAGAAGAACTACGCATTATAGCAGTACACATCACAAAAAACAAGTCTTGCCGTTCTAGTTCTCCACCAAGAGAATCCCAGAGTTCGACATAACAACACCAAACCAAAGAAATCCCCGAAAAACTGAACAAAAAACCAAATGAAAGTAAGACAAATCAGTAAAACGTTAGAATCAAGAAGCAGGAGCAGTCACCTACAAAGCTGCAACCAGAATTTTTCTCAAAGAGTACCCAAAATTCGCATACTCTCGAGTTTTAGAGAAACCCTAGATCGAAAAATAACTCAAAATATCACTACGGTAGAGATGTCGGTGCATAAAGAACACCACGAGAGCACAGAAGACTGAATGAATGAAGGAAAAATTAGGAGAAAAAAAACATAAAATGATCGCGTAAAACAGAGACATTGAATCAAATCGGTATGAAAAGGGGTTCTTACCATGGAATGACGAGTTGTTGAGACTTTGGACAAGCCGATGATGGTCAGAGAGAGAGGAGAGGGAGGGGAAAGCAGAGTAATTCGAAGGGGCAGCCGGGAGAAGTGTGAAGAGACGTACAAATTTGAGAACTGGGAGCAGACCGAAGTTACAAAAATACCCTTGGTTTTGCCGAAGCAGCTAATGCGGCATAGGCAGTGGTTGAATCTTTCACGCGAAAGAATGATGCACCATCTTCTTGCACGTATCTACCGTCGGATTCCGCGATGGTTACTTTGCGATTTGTACACAGATGACTTGTGAGTTCAGATTGTTTTGAGAGATGTGCGTAGTGTCACCCAACGGTTGATGTCGTGAAAGAAGATCAATCATTGTTCTCGCAAAATATACCACCCGAACCCATGCGGCATATCTTTTCGGACGTGCGCGCGTCGGGAACCTGGGGATACGAGGCACGTCTGAATTGTGAGATTACCAACATAACGTCGACTCATGACGGGTAATCTTTTAATGACGTAACGACAAAGTTTAAAAAGGCATGCACAAACGTTCGAAAACACATTTCCCCATCCGGCATAAAGGGCATATAAAGCTTGTGCATCGCTTTGGGACAGCGGTATCTTGCATGATTAAATACTACCATGATTAACTAGTATAAGCACGCTTTGACCATATTAATTATTAAAATTTAATAAAATAATGATAATTAATGATCTACAATATGCTACTTATCTATCTTATTTCAAAAATAAATATTTAGGTGCAATATACAAAGATTAGCATCACAATGTGCTATCCCAATAAAATCTAAACCTCATCATTTTTTTTGAATGGGAAGATCTAATGTAGGTTGGAGTTCTTGAGAGGACAAAAAGATATTTCCATAAGGTCCAAATATGATACCAAAACTTAATTAGTGTGCCTATCATGATGCTAGGAGATTGGTTTATTCCATAAAATTGATGTAGTTCATCGAGATTGATCGTAGAATTAATCAATTTTTTATTGTATGGCAGGCCAACTATAGATCAAAAAATAAAATCAATATTAGAATTGATCCTTATAGCATGCTTTTGGATTTTTTTCATGCATATACTTAAAAAAAAAATGCAAGAGCTAGGGAGAAAGGTAATTTGAGAGAGAAAGTGAAAGAGAGAGAGAGAGATGGATTTTTCAGATTTTTTTATGAAAAAAAATATCATATTTATGAAACCACGTCTATTTAGTATGCATATTCTATTACATTGTACCATTGGAGTCTCACATGTTTAATTCTAGGAGTTTCCATTATATATGGTTCAACTTACAACATCACCAATTATCTCTTTCTCTAATTTAATACTTTAGCTAACTCATGACATGGACAAACATTTAATATATACATCATTATGCAATAATATATGCACCATTGTGTGGGGGAGCAAAGGGTTTTAGTCCTATATTACGATTTTTTTTTTTTTCTTCTTTTGCATTTTTATGGTTTGCCTTCACGCTGTGTGTCCTTCATTGGATAAAAAGCTCATTCAAATTTAAAGATAGTCTCTCTCCTATTCTCCTATCATTTCTATACTAACAATCACATCATACATTATGCCTTTCTAAACTTTACCCTAGGTTGATTCATTCAAATCGCCGATAAATTGAACTATTTTCCTAAACATGCATTTGCCTGCACCCCTTTTAATAGTATTTATTGCATTTCAATGGTTCATTTTTCCATACTACTTAAAAGAATACTGACTCATCCACCGGCAGCTTAAGCTTAAACCTGACTCGTCCCATCGTTGGTCCGCCACACCTGAGTCGAAACCAAAGCACTCACCCACGGACCCACTCCGGCTCAGTCACATGGTAGGTGAAAGGGAGCCCTCCTCCTTGGCTCCCATAAATACCCCAGCATTTCTCGCTCTCGGCGTCTCAGATCTCCCGTTGCTTCTCCTCGAGCCCGCCCGCCCGCCCGCCCTTCGCTCTTGTGCTCTCTGGAATGGCTTACGAAGGCATTCTTCTGGGGATGGGGAATCCCCTTCTTGACATCTCCGCGGTCGTCGACGAGGAATTCCTCGAAAAGTAACCCATTTCTCTCTCGCTGTCTCTCTGATCTGGTGTCCTGACCCTTTCTTGATAGCTCTTTCTGTGGATTTGACTGTTTCTTGTGGTTTCTGGTTCTTTGATCTATTTCCTGTTTACATATTTCGGTATGCATCGATATCTTAAATCTTAACTTGTCTACTGGAGAATCTTATAGATCTCGTGTTCTGATCAGTTCTTGGTAGCGTACTTCATGGATTTGAGTCTTTCTTGAAATTTCTGATTTCTTTCTGATTTATGGCGCCGTGTTTCGAGATCGCAAAGCTTAGCTTGCCGGCCAGTGTGTGACCGTGAGATATCGTACTGTGGTTTGTTATACGTAGGTCATTCCATTGACTTGATTGTTTTTTGTAATCTTTGGCCCTTTGATCTGTGTTTTGATCACGGACTGCAACAGGAGTGCGTCAAGATTTTAGATCATAGCTTGCTGGAGAATTGGTGAACCATGGATCTCGTTCTGTGATCTTTGGCTGGTGGTTTTGTGTCGCAGGATGAGTTAGAAATTCTAGGTTTCTTGATCTGTTTCAGTTAAGAGGAGTGCTTGCTCTCTGCATCTGATCTCATAGAGCTAAAGGTCGGAGCATATAATCTTTCTTGTAGTGTTAGATACGTGAATGGGTGATGCGTTTCATGGATTTGAAGCTCTCGTGGCACAGTACCGAGTTGATGTGATTCTTTTCTATTTTAAGCATTTTCTTTATCATCTTTTGATGCTTCTCTCTAGCTTTGGCTTTTTCTGCTGATGCATGTGTTTCTAGTAGTAATAACACTCGCTGTTTCTTTCTTTGGTTTGTCCCTTATACCTGGGAATAAGGAGACCTTGATCATATACCTAACTTTTGTGGTGAACATGTTGTTCTTTTATGTTTATCAATTTATCTGATATATATATATCAGTTATTTGAGCTTGTGCATTAGGCAGACAATGACATTTCTGGTTTCCGAACTAATCTGGGGTAAATTAGGTAGTTAATTCTTAGTATCGATTCCTTTTGGCTCCAAATATTGTGGATAAAGTATGATGATCATTATTCTATAAATATTTCATATGCTCTGTCATGTTAAGACATAGAATATCTTATGTTCACAAAAGTTTAAAGTCATTTACATGCCTGCTACTAAATTCTAGAACTGCGATTGAATAACTTGATTCTACTGGATATTTAATGAATCATGATGGATAGTTTTTTAGTTTTTCTCTCCCCTAATAATCTTACATGAATTTTGTTGTTCTATTGGTGCCTTGATGTGGACTGTTTTATTGTATATTTCTTTTCTGTTACTATTGCTTTTTTGATGTTCTCAGAGCTGGTTATAATATTTTTTGCTGCTGTTGTTGTTATAATGTGTAAAGAAAAAAATTCTGTTTTATGTTACGTTTGCACGAACAGCATAGTCCTTCTATTTCATTTGTTATCTTGATCCTTTATAGATCTAAGCCACTTCATGCTATGTTATATGCCATAATGAACCACAATAGGTCACCCCTTTATGAGTCAGGGTTGTGTTTTTTATGATCAAGTGATGTTGTTAATTCATTTTTTTCCCTTTGCATATTTTATTTTCAAATACCTATAATCTGAGTATGTTGAACACAGTTACAGTTCCTTGAGCTCTTTTTTTCAAGAGTTTAGAGCTCCTGATTTCTAGGTTATGCATTTTCCTTGAACCTATTCATGAGTTTCATTAAATTTCTAAGAACTTGATTCTTGAAATTGCTTTGCATTTGTTGGCACTTACTGTTTTTTCGGTTATTAATTTTCTATTATTACTATTAGGATTTCTTTTTAAAAAATTTTCTTCCCTGCATATTGTGTACTTTTCAAATCGATAATTTATGAAGCTAGCAACTAGCTATATCCTTTTCCTGGGACAATAATTATATAGAATTGTTTTACATAAATTAGCCAATCATATGGATGTGTCAGAGCATTATGACTTTCATGATTATGATAACTTGCATTTCTGATTCCATTCCAGATATGATTATGACTTTCATGATTATGACCGCGTGCATTTCTGATTCCATTCCAGATATGATGTCAAGTTGAACAATGCAATTCTTGCGGAGGAGAAGCATTTGCCTATGTAAGTTTTCGATCACCAAGTCAAAATGACATGACATTTTTGCATAGGTCCTATGATAACCATAGATGAATATTTGATAGTCTTGGCTCTGTTTATATTATTATAAATCTTTTCTAACATTCTTTTCAATAATGACATGAATTTTATTCCTGTTATGGACTTAAAAAATGACTATACAGGAGATTTTGAATCGCATCTTAAAAAAAAAAAAAAAAAGAAACAGAACAAAACTGTACACTATTGTGACCCATTCTCTGTTAACTTGTATATCATTGCCCCAGGTATGATGAATTAGCTACAAAGTACAATGTTGAATACATAGCTGGAGGTAATCCTCTGGCTTTGCTGGTGTTTCATTCTGTGCCTCTTTTTTTTTTTTTTTTTTAAATTTATTCATTTGTTTGTTTTTTTGGGGGGCAGGGGAGTTTGGTTTAATGTCTAGAACTGTATTCTAAACTTTAGTTCCGCTCTTTATTTATCTACCCAGGGGCCACCCAGAATTCGATCAGGGTTGCTCAGGTAAGCTTTTCAATGAACTTGCTAATATCTAATATTGAAGGGTTATCATTGAATTAATCCATACTTTTGCAGTGGATGCTTCAAACTCCCGGTGCAACTAGTTATATTGGTTGCATTGGAAAGGACAAGTTTGGAGAGGAAATGAAGAAAAAGGCAAAAGATTCAGGTGTTAATGTAAGTTATTCTTTCTCCTCCTCCTCCTTCTTCTTCACCCCTATTCCTCTCCATTTATGTGCTTCACCTCTTTTTTGCCACTGCATCATGCTTAAATAAAATTTTTCCATAACTACTGAACAGGGTCACTATTATGAAAATGAGACTACTCCAACTGGCACGTGTGCTGTTTGTGTTGTTGGTGGTGAAAGGTAAGTTTTTGATCAGATTATCTATGTTCCAAGGTTGACAGATATCTTTTGCATGACATAGATATGTATCTTCTTGTCATGTACCTAGCAGATCTATGGTTCATGTCTACAATCATTAAATTTTTGTCTTCATGAACTGAACCAACAACCATCGCCTCTATCTTTGTGCCTGGTGACGATCTTGCTGGTCATCACCTTCTCTTAAAATGTGTACTAAAATCACTTTAATAGTTGGTTAAAACGGTCTATCCTAGGTCAGCTCACAGAATTGATGAGCCTCCAGCAGATGACCACCCTAATTAAGCCTGGTTATTATATTTGTTTCTGATACATATGTCGTTACAATATTTCCAATATATTATTCTCTTAAGATATTGTTTCATTTTCTGTTACAATATAGATTGCATATTTAAGAATGATGCATGTGGTACACCTTGATTTGTTACCAAACAAAACCTTCCAACTGTTTTTTTTTTTTAGATCAGTGAAGAACATGGATTGAGACTAAATGTTAGTCTGCCAGGTATCTTATTCATATGGAAGTTGTTCATGGGGAACACTCTCATTGAATCCATGCTTTATATGATACTGGCTCACTTTCTATGTTATAGTTCAAGGAGCTATATTGTGATGATTAGTTTAATTTCTGAATAATATATTCATTTGTTTGGTTTCTAAAATATGGATATCAGTAGTTGAATGTGCTTGCAGTCTTCAAAATATATAATGACCTTGTTATTTTTATGATAAATAGGTCTCTTGTCGCCAACTTATCTGCAGCAAATTGCTATAAGTCAGAACATTTAAAGAAGCCTGAAAACTGGGCATTAGGTACCTTTTTGCTCCTTGAATCTAGTTTTTAAAAATATTTATCTTACCTATTCATTTCAAGCACATAGCAGTGATATGAATGGATATTGCAACAATTTCTCATCAAACTCGAGGACCTCAAGCCTTTGGATGTTATGGGGAAATTAAGGCAGAAACAGCATAAAAAGGGGACTTTTATTCCTGGATGTTTGGAGGGTCCCCACTTGCAAGCAAATGTGAGATCCTGCTGCTTCTCACAAGAATAAAGCTTCACTGGTGCTAATAGCCCCTGATTTTTTAACTGCTTAATTAGAAAAATGGGCCATTTTGTCGATTGCATTCAAGAGGAGAGTGTCAACTCTTTCTACAATTTCACCTCACTTTGCATCTCACATCTAAATTTAGTTAATCTGAACTAGGTCACAAAGACCTGTTATTAATGGTAACCTATGCCAATTTGAAGCTTTGATAGAAGGAACGAATCATGGAGCATGCTTACCCATGCCTTATGGTGGGAAGCAAGTAAAAAAAAAAAATGGAGGATCTTTATTGCTACTACTACTGTTATTACCATCATCATCATCATCACCACTAGCACAACCTGAAGTTCTGTGCTGGGGAGAACTGCTGCAACCTGAAGTTCTCACTAGCACTTCAGGTTGTAGCACTTCTCCAGAACAGAACTTCATCTTCAGTTTTGTTATCTCGATATTGTACATAGTTTGGGAAAAACATGTTTGCCAAGCTTAGAAGAAACACAACATCATTCATCATTATCTTGGGGGTTGCAGAGATAATCAAAAAAGGAAAAGGAAAATATGCATGATGCTGTGTTTGTTCTAAGCTTGCCAAACATTTTTTTTCCCAAACCATGTACAATATCGAGATAACAAAACTGAAGATGAAGTTCTGTTCTGGAGAAGTGGTACAACCTGAAGTCCTCACTAGCATTCTTTTTATTGCCAATGACAACACCCCACCAATGCTTTTGCTCTTACCACTAACATTGCTGCCAGTTACCAACTTTCCATAACCTTCATCACCATTTGCCACTATATTTGTTGCCATGACTACCATTGCTGCTGGTTTTCTTGTGCTACCATGGCTACTAACTTCCTTGCTGTTGATACCATCATCTCACTACCATGGACTATGATCTTGCTGCAGTCACACCATTATTAGTACCAGTAATGGTCCCGCCATTGTTGGCCTTCCTGTTGTTGCAACTGCTATAGCTACTATTGCAGCTTGTACTAGCATAGCCTTTGCTTTTCGGAGAAGTGTTGATAGCTTCCGTTTCTGCTGCAGTGACCATTGTTGCTGAAACTCTTGTCATCATAACTACCACCATTGCTAGGGCAGTCACTCCAACCCACAAAACCAATACCAGGCCCTGGTCCAACCCAATCCCAACCCAGACCTGACCTCGACCCTGATTCATAGATGAATATGGGTTCAAAGTCAGACTCGCTGAAAATTTCGGGTCCAGCTTAGGTTTAAGGTTTTCAAACCACCCAACTTGGTCCTTACTAATTACCTGGTTTATTTATATACATATAATGATAGTTATAGTTTTATTTATATACCTTTCAGTTTCTAAACTCTTGGCATTATGAAACTTTGTTCCATAACTTAATGGCAAGAAAAAATATAATTACATGCTAGAACATGTTTGGGTGGTTGTACTTGACTTTAAATTAAGTGTATGTTTTCAAATTTTTATCAATAATTATTACACGATTAACTATAAAGTGCTATTTTTTCATGATTTAATTTTGGCAACATGTAATTGGATACTTTATCAATAAACTTCTCAAAATGCAGATAATTTTCGCTTGCTTAATTGTTCAAAATATATTGTTTAGTACTTTATAGGAACCTGTTTAGTAGGGGTCTTAATATGCCTAAACCAACTAGAATACCTAATGGGTTGAGCCAGTTATGAGGTATAATTAGACCTGAAACTCTGATGTGTCTGGGTCAGGTTTTCCTAAAATTGGGAACCCAACCTAATTAGCACCCTTGATGATTGCCATTACTATCTTCACTACGACCACTAGCATAATATAAGCACCATCGCAATTCACCATTAGCAATATAAAAAGGCTTTCTAGTTCTTTTTTCAAATTCTCTTGAAGATTTTCACTTTACCCTTTATCTTGCAACTCTGTTTGACATCATATTCAAAGTAAAATGTTCTCAGATATTTAGGCCCTTTTAATGCTATGAAATGCTACTTATTAAACTGCATTTCTGTAATTGCCTTCTGAGTAGTCTAACAAATAATAGATAGTTCTTCAATCATGTTCAAAGCCTGGTTCCATATTTGAAGAAAGGGCTCATACTTACCTTGATTAATTTCCATTAATTTTTATTAACTGTTCGACCCATTAGTTTAGCTTCTATTAGCTTTCCATTAACTGTATTACTTTTGTTAGTTGACAAGGCAAAATATGTTTACATTGCTGGATTTTTCCTAACGGTGTCTCCGGAGTCCATTCAACTTGTAGCTGAGCATGTTGCAGCAAATAACAAGGTAATTTTCCTTTTTTTATCGTTAAGCTTCTCATGTGTTAACTACATGCATTTACACCCTTTAAGTACCTCACATTATGCTCTATCTTTTCCAGGTATTTATGATGAACCTTTCTGCTACATTTATTTGTGAGTTCTTCCGGGACGTGCAGGAGAAAGCTTTATTGTAAGTAGCTCATTCCATACTGTCAGATGCTAGCAATTGTTTGCGGATCCCTTTGTTGATTGTTGATTTAACATGACATATAGACTTCTTTTCTCATGTGGTGAACTAGAGACATGGTTGTTGTTACAACAGTTGCTTAAAAGATATCTTTACCTGGTTTTTTTTTTTTTTTTTTTGCTTTTTGGATCATTGTTGACAAATGCAAGCTGTTTGGATGGACTGAACTAGCATGGGGCTGGGGTAAAGGAAACCGGCTACTTTCTGATGTGTTCACTGTCTTAATCTTAGGACATTTTTTAAAATGTTAAAAGATTATTCCAAGCTTTGTATTCATTATTCAGGTATGTTGACTATCTCTTTGGGAATGAAACAGAAGCAAAGACCTTCGCAAAAGTTCGTGGTTGGGAGGTAATAATTTTTTCAATTTTTTATACTTTCTTGTGACAGAGACTCATTCTGATAGGGGTTATAAATAATGCTTAGACTGAGAACGTTGAGGAGATTGCTCTGAAGATCTCTGCACTGCCCAAGGCATCTGGGACACACAAGCGAATTACTGTTATCACCCAAGGTTGTGATCCAGTCATTGTTGCTGATGATGGAAAGGTTAGCATTTTGCTTGTTCATTTTGATGTTACTGCACAATTGATGTGTAACCTATTAATTTTGCATGCAATGTGAAAGACAAAAGCACTTGAAGTGAACAGTAAAACAGGGAAGATGGAGAAGTACATATGGGGCTGAAAACGGATCGGATACCACCATATCCGTATCCATATTTGTTTTGTTTGACGAATACAAATACGGATACGGATATTATTCGGATGCAAAATTTCATATCCATAGTTATTTTAAACGGATATGGATACAATTCGGATATTGGAAGTACGGATATAATTACAGGTATTACTTAAATAATTAAACTTTATGACTACAGAATCAAAGATATTACTAAATAAATGATAAATCAAGTTAATAATATGTTTATATGGTTATATATTTTTTTCAAAAATTAAGAAATACTATATAAAATTATATAAGGTTATATGTAGATTTGAATATTTGGATACGAATCGGATAATTGTTTATCCATATCCATATCCATTTTTCTTTGACGGATATGGATATGAATACAGATATTAGTCAGATCATCAAATTTCTATCCATATCCGGATTGATTTGGATATCAAAATGGATCCAAACAGATAATATCCATACCACTTTCACCCCTAAGTACATAACTAATGTTTAAAGCTTGCTGTGCACATGTTGCAGCTGGACTTCTGTCCTGGCTGTTGCTGTCAAGCCTTCTTCCAACTATTTATGACCAGCTTTTCAAATTGTCATTCACATAATGTTCCTATTAAAGTTTACTTCTGGTTTTGTTGCAAACTTTCCAAATCGTCATCTGTAACTACCATCTATGTTGGTTTGGATCTTGTTCTTGGCTGTTCAGCACAAGTTTGGCTGGCTGTCACTACCAGGGCTTCTTGTATACCTCTTGTCATGTTTGTACATATTGGTTGGTGTTCCCCATTATATTGTCCTTGGTATAAAGCATAGCACCACTCTAATATACTTGGTATCATTCTTCTTAGGTTTACCCCCTATCATCTCCGCATTCTTGGATCTACTATATTTAATTGTCGTTCTTGTTTGCTTGGGTTTCCTTGCCCAACACATTAAATCTTGCAATTTTGGACATCTTTGATTTTTGTTTATACTTTCCCCAAGGCATTGAGGCATAACTTGTATATGAGATAAGATTTTGCAATTTATTTGATGGTATGTGTCAGTGAGTCTTGGAATTATTCTGGGGATTACGAATGTGTTCTCATGGCCTTTTCTTTTTTGAGCTCCCGGCAACAGGTGAAAAAGTTTCCTGTGATTGTGTTACCAAAGGAGAAGCTGGTTGATACTAATGGTGCAGGTATTTTCTTCCATCTTGGGTAGCATACCATGGTTGTTATTGAAAAACAATGTATCATGTTCGATACAAGCATGAGCAAAAACATGTCAGACACTATTTTAGCACTCGGGAAAATTCCTAAGCCATCTTTTTTATTTGCATGACATGATTGTTTTATGACAATTTAATATTGCTGGCATTGCTAATGCTGCTTTATCTTTCCCTTTTTACCCTATGGCTATTGTTTTCTGAATCATATTTTTGGGACTGTAGTTTGTTTTCTTATCTTTTACATGTAAAAACTTTGCTAGGTGATGCATTTGTTGGAGGTTTTCTGTCTCAGTTGGTCCAAGAGAAGAGTATAGAAGACTGTGTAAGAGCTGGGTGTTATGCAGCAAATGTTATAATACAAAGGTCGGGCTGCACTTGCCCGGAGAAGCCTGATTTTAATTAGGTCGTTTTTGACTATTCATAGATGAGTGTATGCCAGAGGCAGACCATCCTACTGTTTCCTTTCACGTCCTTATATCATTTTTGGTTTATTTTTGGGAGGCTTCTTGATTGTGTACTGGTTTTCTTATTTGCCATCCCGGCGTGGCAGTGGCAGCATGCTCTAAATTATCAGAGCATCAGATTTTTATAGTCCTGGTGTATTGCCCCAAGGATTAGTAACCATTTCAGTTTTCCAGTAAACATCTTTCTCCATGGATCATTGTACTGTTAAAATAATCATTGAAATCTATATTGGGGCTAGAATCATGGTCTTCGTAGAAATAATCTAGACATTCTATATATGACATTCATTTCTACCAGCTTTTTTCTTTTCTTTTCTCTCCCTTTTTTTTCTCTTGTTTGTAGGATGCTTAGATGGTTTTAGTCATTCAAAGTCTATTGTCTGCTTCAATGGATTAATTTAAGGTAAATTCTATTTTGAGTATTTTGTTCTTTAAATTACGAACTTAAGATATATATATATTAATCAACCTTTAGAGGATGAATGGCTCAAAATGAAACGGAGACAATTTGCTGCAATTTGGTGTACGCATACAGGTAAGCATTATCAAAATTGGTGGATTTTGGACTTATTTGAGCAATGGGGAAAATATAAGGGTTAATATTTCAGCAATTCAAAATGCAGGAGGGCAACTCGGTACAAAATGCAGGGTTTATTTATTTTTAACCCGGTTAGAAGGCTGCTATGACCGTGTGTAGGTTTTTTTTTTTATTTATTTAAATAAATAATAAGACGTGCATTCAGATAATTTTTATATGAATACGGTCAGAAAATAAAAAAATCCTGAAGTTCCCTGGGAACACATCCAATCTCGATCTACAAGATTTGGCCAGTATGTGAGCAGTATTCGACTTTCAAAAAATATCTATAGTGACTAGAGTAGTATATCCTTCTAGCAAAATCGAAGTGTTATGTAGAAGGACATGAGTGGCTATTCTGTTGGTATAGTATTGTCGTTAAAATACTATTGTGGTAGAGTCGTCCGGCAAAATTGATACCCTCCCAAGTTGCATATAGCTCCACCTTATGAACCATGGGCTCCAATAAATAACTCCTCATCGCCACCAGTTTGGAGTTAGGCCTATGAATTACAAAGTTGGCTCCAATATGCTCGTCACCAGCACTTCTATCGAACTCCAGAAAGGCCTTGGTAGGGGTTTGGATAATCTGCAAGTACATCCCAATCAAAGACCAAACATGCCTCATCCTCAGATATTAGAATAGAATATGCTCTAGGATCTCCTCCTCGAAGTTACAGTAAGGGCAAGCAAGTTGAATATCCATACCTCGAGCTTGTAGAAGAAATTTAGTCAGGAGCCGATCCCAAGCCATTTTTTAGAGGAATATACTCACTCTCGGTTGAACCTCAATCTTTTAGATCCATCTGATATTTTTGTGCGTAGTGGGCTTCCTCCTATAGAGCGGGTAGAGATCGGCCGTCACAGCCCTTGGAATGCAGGATTGACCCCAAACCCTGATATCTGGATTGTTATAGATGGGAGTAGCAAGGGACAACACCCTCTCCTTTAGCTCCTCGCTAAATAGATGGGACATCGCTACCCGATCCCACTCCCCGCCATCAGGATGGAGAATATCAGCCACTCTCATGGAATCCAACACCTCGGAGTTGATAAACGTCAACCACCGGCTTAGGGGCAAGTCATCAATCCATCGATCATGCAGAAGGCTTACAGAGCATCCATCTCTGACCACCCAGCACGCATGAGAAAATACATCAGAGGCACGGACACATATCTCCCTCCATAGAAAAGAAGCATTACGACTGGGTTGGATCTCACAGCTGGCAGACCATGGTCCATACCTGATCATCATGATTGTACTCCAAAAGAAATCAGGACTGAGTAGAATCCAGGCCACATGCCTTGCAATTAGGGCCTCTCTCCTTGTAGCTAAGGACTGGATGCCTAAACCATCATCAATGGCTAACAAATCATCTCCCAAGCAAGCAGATGCACACCTCTCAAGCAGAATCCCACAAAAAAAACTCCGAAAAAGCTGCTCCAAGTTTACCACCAAGGATCTGGAAAGTACCACATTCAAAAATAAATAAATAAGAATGGAACTGAGAACAATCTCATCAGGGTGACCCACCCCATCATGGATAAGGCACGGGCTTGCCAACCCTTCAGCCACTCTCGGATCGACCGCTCAACATCTATGCACTCAACCCTCTGTAATCTATGTCTAGTGATCGAAACTGTTAAGTATTGAGGGATCTCACTGTGCTCTCCAATTCCAAGAGTATCCCTAATCATGAGCCACATCTAGATCAGTGTCTTCAGATTGAAGACAACCGCAAATTTAGAGATGTTGACCTTCTGGCCTGATGCAATGTAATACTCCTTCGGGATCCTTCGAAACCCCACTGCATTCCGAGTAGAGGCCCGATCTAACAACAAATAGTCATCTGTGAAAAGTAAATGTGAAATCAGCTGGACATTTAGGACTGGCACATAGAGGGCTAAGACCGACCCCAGGGCCACAACACGGAGAGCTCATGAGAGAGCATTAGTGCAAATAATAAAGAGATAAAAGGACAGGTGACAACCTTACGTCTGCCCAACTATGGAGTGGAAAAAATCCGATGGCGATTTATTGATCAAGATGGCAAAGGAGGGACTTTGCACATAGGCCATGATCCAACTGATCTATCTGGGATGAAAGCCGAAGTCCGCCAGGGTCCTCTCCAGAAAGCTCCAACTCACATAATCATAGGCCCACTCCATATCGAGCTTGATCACTATGAGACTGCGTGATAGCTCGTCGAAGGTCATGCATAAACTTCTAGGCAATTAGTATATTGTTAGATATACTATGCCTGGTAACAAACGTCCCTTGCTCAGGATAGATCATATGAGAGAGAATGGGCTTCATCCTGCACACTATCAATTTAGCATAGCTCTTATAAAGAGTAGTGCACAAGCTGATCGATCTATAATGGCCAGGCTTCGATGCATCCTGCCTCTTTGGGATTAGGGCAATAAAGATTTGCTTCCACATTCCAGGCATATGTCTAATGGTAAAGAACTCTTGCACAGCCACAACCACGTCAGACTGTATGAGAGGCCAGTGTCTTCTGTAGAAGAGGGGAGGAAAACTATTAGGATTCTGAGCTTTGTCCTCAACTATCGTTCCAAGGGCTCTTCGCACCTCATCCTTAGACATAGCCTCCACCAGACCCTTATTCTCCTCCTCCGTGACAGCGTCGCTAAGAAGGGGTGGAGCGGTCCAATCCCCTCCCAGTGGTATCAGCCATCGAGATTTAAAAAATTGGATAACCTCCTATCTAATCTCCTCATTAGCCATCAACGTCTGCCCTACAGCACACTTGATCACCATGATCCGATTTTGATGTCGCTGGATGATGGTAGACTAATGAAAAAATCTCATATTCTGATGTTCCTCTCTAATCCATTAGACTTTGGATTTTTGTCTCCAAAAAGTCTCCTGCTGCTGGAAGAGAGAATGATGAATGGACAATAAACTCTGGAGGTCAGTCAACTCCACCTCTGCAAGCCCACCCTCACGGTCCTCCTGCTTCTGAAGTTTCGAGATAAAGGCCTCGACGGTCTCAAGCCTCCTAAAGATGTCGCCCACCTTAGTCCTATTCCATCTTAGCAGGTGCCGTCTCGTCAACTCCAATCTCTTGCTCATCCGATACCTAACATCATCATGGACTGGCAATCTCCAAACCTCCCTAACAATCTCCTGAGACCTGAGGTAAGATAGCTAAAACTTCTCAAACTGAAACTGGCTTAGATGAGAGGAAGAAATGTCAGAGACCAACAACAAAGGGCAATGGTCGGAGGCAATCCTCAGGAGGTGCTGGACAAGGTAGGTAGGATGACACTGGATCTAGTTGGTCGTGGTAAATATCTTGCCAATCCTCTCCCAAACCTTAGCTACATCTAGATGATTATTGCATTAGGCAAACCTCGGACCCACAAAATCAATATTTATTAGGCCAATGGACTAGATAAAGCCTCTAAACTCTCTAGAGCTTACATCCTCCATAAAAAGCCTACCTTCTCTTTTTATCTTCAGAGTTGAGGGTACAATTGAAGTCTCCAGTCACAGCAGCAGAGATCCCTTGATCAATCAAGCTGGCTACCTCTTACCATAATATCATGTTCTCACCATACTCAATATTGGTATAGACATCAGAAAAAAAAGCCAAGTGAAATTATTTATTTTAATAATAATAATAATAATAATTTGTTGAGTATAGCAGTGGAATATATCCATTGAGGCAATCCCAGTCCACCAAACAACAATAATACACCATCTCCTCCGCCACCCCCCACCCACCCCGGCCCCCCATAAACCCTGGAACCCGGCATAAACCCCGCCGGAGTTTCACCATGATCTCCCAACTCCCCACACTTCTTGTTGTTGCCTTACTGATCCCCCATGGCCAGTAAGGCATCTTGAGCCGGCCCGCGGTCTCCTCATGGCCCACACAAGAGCCATTTCCCGACTCCCCCGCTCCGTCCGTTCCACCTATCCCCTTCGGAGCCGCCAAGGAGGAGGCGGTGATAATCGGCGAAGACTCCATCTAGAGAAGGATGTAGATAAGAGAAGGTTCCTTTTTGTGATTGAGTAGCTATAGGACTATTGGAAGGATGTCGAGAAGAAAGAGGATGAAGATGTTAGTGCATCTTTACGAGGGTCTAACAACGAAGCCTGCGTAGAAGATGATAGATGGGTTTATGAAATGGGCTTACATGATGAAGGGGTTGAAAAGAAGCCACTTTTCCTGGTCAATAAATAGATTTGGGAGGATGGGGAGAAGGAAGAAGATGAAGATATGAGTGCATCTTCACGGGGTGTGGTGGCAATTCCTGCACAAGGGATGCGTCATGGATTATTCGAGCATGTTATTTGACAAGAGTGTGGAACAAGAGAGAACTGGAAAGGAAGCTGCTGCTCCCGATACAATCAAGGAAGAAATGGTAGAGGATGAAAAGTCATCATATCTGGCGAGCGTATATGATGAGCTGTAGGTCTACCTCAACAAACTCAATTGATGAGGGCATCGAACATGATTGTGTACCAAGAAACATAGGTTGCCTGTTAGGGAGGTAGAGGAGGTTCATGTTCTTGAAAGCCTTAAGCCTAGCTCATGTGATTTACAAGGTGCAGGTCTACCATTTTCATCGAGAGAAAGCAAGCAGCCTCACATCGAAATCATGGAATTGTTTGTACAATGCTATTTCCCCTACTGGATCGGAGATGCTTTGTTTTCCTAACTGGTACCAGTTACCCTTATGGGGGTTGCTGCAAAGATGAAATCCGATAGTCCGCTCGGGCAATTGCCATCCCTTAGGTATTCTCTCCACAGAAAATATAATGACAAAACGGAGCACATTGGCCGCGAATTCTGTGGCAGTGGAAACATGAAGCTTGATAAGATGTTCCCATCGATGGATATGCTCTCAGATTTTCACGTGGGATACGGTCTTATTAGCACCTTTACCATCGGAGCCCCCAGTCCACCTTTCCACCCCCTATAGGCATCATCGTCACCATCGAAATCGGAACCACGACCCGAATTCACTCGAAATTGAACAAAATCCAAATCTCTTGGCCTATCTCTAAATCCAAGATGACTCGTATCCAAGAAATCACCACCACCAGAGGTAGAACCGAGCAAGGATTGGAGGGAATGGCACGGAATGGAACACCTAAAAAGCTTCTTCCACTCGGTATCACAGAGCTTGAGGTCAAATTTGGGAGGCCAGAGATGGGTTTGGTGGGAAGAGGGAGGATTTCTAAGGGAAGAAGGGATTTATGAAGGATTATTACCATTTTCGTAGCCATTGAGAATAAGACCATCTTCTTGAGATTCATTAAATTTCTCTGATTCTCTGTGATAAGAGAAGACGAGGAAGAAGAGTATGTTAGTAGTGGAAAAGAAGAGATAAGAGAAGACGAGAGGTTGGGAGAAGAGAAGATAAGAAGCGGACGGAGAGAGATAAGGGGGCTCGGCGCTCGCTGCATGGTGACGAGGAGAATGACATTTTCTTAGAACTCTCCAATGAGGGCTGGAAAAGGATGCGATTTCTCAGAACTCTCCAAAACGGCACTCGAAGCGGTGCTCCTTGGAAGAAACAACGCTTTCTGGCATTCAAGGCCGTGAAAGAATGGGACGCTGGTTAAAATGAGCTAGCCAATCTAATTGGGTTATTAAACATATTAAACAGGCCAAGGATCTGAACTCCGAACTTGATCTGGTTGTTAAGTAGTTAAAATGGATCAACTTAGTTACAACCTGAATCTATCTAATCTAAATCTAAATTTGTTTAGTGTAGGTCGAACATGGATCAAATTGATGGCTCGATCACTTTTTGCCATCTTTAACTCTAGCCATATCCAATTTAATAAAAAAAATCAAGTTTAAATCCATCAAAATGAGCAAGTTTCAAACTTAATTAATAATCTGATGCGGGTTTTTTTCCCTAAAATTCAATTCAAAATATGATTTTAGTGGACCAACCAGTTAAAGATTAAGAATTGTCAAAACTGAGAGGATTTGCATCTTAACAGTCCATATATATTGAATATGTGGTAGATTACGATGAGAAAGGAGCATGATGTAAGAGGTGAGTTATTGATCTGGAAAAAAAGTCTCCTGAAACAAATTAAATTCTTATATTTATTTTGATTGAAACATAATGAAAATCTAAGTGTTAGCTAGAATTTTGGAGCTGAAATACTCATATACGGGGGCATGAAGAGTATGCATGAAAAAAAAGATATATAATCCAGATATAAATAAAAGAAAGTAACACAAAATATATGTAACCCATTCTTATATATATATATATATATATATATCATCTATGTAATATTGGATATGTATTCTCATGTTTTCAGGTCTAATGTAGCTAGATTTGAGTTCTACCCTGATAAGAAGATGGAAAACTTAATTTGGATCTATGGCTGATTATTATAAAGTAATCGGATCAAGTTATGGAATATTCAGGTATTATATATGCTGCTCAGTATAGAGGTATCACGGGAATTTGTGTTATAGAGTAATAGTATACATATAGATATGCTTTAAGAATACCATGTGCCAACATGCTCATAAAACTTCTGTGAAAACAAATCTGCTTAGAAATAAATATCGAGACATACCCTGTACAGCAGGGGAGGAAAGTCCGATACGCGCATAAACTATTTATGCGGAAAGGAAGAAAATCCGCATAGAACTGAAAATGAACACCTCCGCGCTAACTCTATTATAACCATCCACGGTGCAAAATTAGGTACGGGAGTTATCGTCCGGTGTATGATGAATCCCACACGAGGGTCATCAATCATCATCGTCCATTAAAAAAATCGTCAATTTAGAATTTAACTACCAAGAATATCCTCATAAAATTTATAAAAAATTACTTAAGTAGGGATGGTAGAGATGTTATTACATCCTGGTCCGAGGACATTTTCATGGCTATGCGAGTCTTTTTATTCCTCCTCGTCCCCTTTCGCCGACTACCAATCATACGCCGGACGGGGGACTCCAGTGGCGAGGAGAGGAATCGAGCGATACCGCTAGTGCCCGAAACGATCCGACGCGAGCGTCTTGCCGGCCGATCCGATTCCAACCGCCACCACCATGGCGGACGCCGGTCCGCCGCGGCTTGACCTCCGGACCGCAGGTCACATGCTCCGCCGGTCGTGGTCTCTCCTCCTCGCCTCCCTCCCCGCTCTCCTCCTAGCCGCCCTCCTTCTCCTCTCCTTCCGCTCCGCCCTCCTCGCCGGCACACTGCGCCTCGCCGCCGTCGCCGACCGCGACCCTGCCGTCCGCTCTCTCCTCTCCCGCCTCTCACCCGGCGCCGCCGCCACCGCTGCCGCCGGCCCCCCGCTTCGTCCTCCCCCCCGCCGCCGCAGCCCCTTCCTCCAACTCACCCGACTTGGCACCTTCGACGACGACTTCTTCTCCGACTCCGACGCCGCTGCCCCCAGCGACCGCCGCTTTTCCCGCTGGCCGGCCTCCTCCAACGCATCCTTCCCCGGCCCCGTCCGCCTCTTCCTCGTCGATGGCACCCTGGGGTCACCAAGATCCCCCAAATCCGTCAAGATCAGGGTCCCCGAATTCCCTACCTCCCCCTTCCTCTTCTCCTTCCCCGATGTTGAAGGCGGCGCTGATGATGCCGCCAGCGATCGAGACCAAGCCGTCGATCTCCAGATCTTCGGCCAGGGACTGGAATTGGACCGCCAGGATGCAACGGTGATCCTCTATCTCCTCACCCTACTCTCCTCAACCCACGCCCTCGCCATCGTAGGGTTCATTCTCTTCTACACCTCCGTCCTCGGCGTCGTCTTCGTTGCCGTCAGCACGTCTCTTCTCCAGAAGCGGGTCTCCATCACCGGTACTATCTATTACGGCGCTCGATTGGGAATCCGGCGGCTCACGGGGTTCGTGTTCTTGCGCTGGGCTGCGAGGGATGCCCTGGTCCAGTTCCTTTGCATATGGTTCTTTGCTGACGTCGGGGACCAGAACGAGCTCTTCAAGCTTTTTGTAAAGGTCAAGCTTATGCCTTTCTCCCTATCGCCATTGAACCCGTGGTCCGGACCTCGGGATGAAGCTCTCTCGGGTTTCTTCTTCATCTGGGCCTTGCTCGACACGGTGGTCTCTGTCGTTTTTGCAGTTGTTCCATGGGTGGTGATCATGGACCATAATTTGAGAAGACGGGGGCGGGATGTGTTGAGAGAAGGGTGCTATTTGATATCGATGATGCCGGCCCAGACTATATTGATCAAGTGCTTTGAGACGATGGTCTGTGGGAATCTTGGCAGGAGAATTGCAATGATGTTTGGGGGGAGGCTCTTTGCAGGGATATTTCATTCGGTGGCAGAGGTCTACTTTATGGTGGTATGGCTGATCTTCTATCTTGCAGCACGGTGTAAGGATGGGGAATTGGAAGGTAGGAGGTTTGGAAGCCAAGAATTGGAGGAATGTATCAATGAGCTGAGATGACTGCAGTGGTGGAGCTGGTGGCAAATACTAGAGGTACCATCAATGTCTCTTTTGTTATTTTTGTTGCAACTAAGATGCCATTTTTGTGAGTTATTTCCTCTGTGCTGCTGTAATAGATTCAATGGTGGGGAATGTGAGCTTGCATGTACAGTTTTTGAAGGAATGGATTGTCTGTACATTATTGATTTCTGAGAATGTGGATATGTACATTAATTGTAGGTTAATGATACTTCAGAGTTGTCCCTACATCAATATATTGAATCCATCAAATCCACAAATTTTTAAATAATCTTCATTTACTTTTCTTTGTAGAGTTCGTTATGATTCTTGCTTTAGAACACATATAAAGTTGTCACATTAAGATGTTATACTAGGGAAATTGGAGGGTAAAAATGTAGATATTTATGCAATGTTTTAAAAAGACTAGTGCCTTGGCTGCATAGGTGATTGCTCCAATGCTTTAGATCATTTTTACTTTTTAGTATGGAAGATGAGATTGGTATATGACCCAATATTAGGTATTGCCAAGCTGATACTAGTCATTGACCACTTCATGTTACTTTATATGCTATATTTCATATTTTTTTAATACTATTTTTTTTTCAGGTTTTTCTTTTTTTTTTTTAAATTTTTCCATTTATTATTTTGGGCTACCTTGACCTTGAGGCAGTCATCGGTATTTTAGGTGCTAAAATGCCTTTTGGCTGCTAAATTGATTCTTTTCTCCAATTTTTGTTACAGAGGGTATTTGTCGTCTATAGGGTTTGTTTTCCAGTAAGGATCAAACAGTTCTATAGATTTATAGAAACTTTTATAAACCTAGTAGAAATGACCAGAAATTTGACAATTCAGTGCATTGGGTCATTATGTTGGATGCCAAGCCACTTGGACGCACAATTTTTAAAGTTTTTGGAAGTGTTGATTCTTCTGAACACTTGGATATGGCAGGACTTGACGCAACATAGTTGGACACTCCACTTTGAAGTTCCCTCTTAATGTCATCAAAGAGTGCCAATGTTTGGCACTTTTAATTTCAAGTGCTGGACACTTGAGTGAAGTGTCTTTATATTCCATATAAACTTATCATGGCTGTTTATCAGTTTATAGTTTGTGGATAAGCATCAAAACGATGGCTTGGACATATATACATTTACATATACATATGTACATATATGTTTGATGGATCATGCTAAGATTTTTGTGGGTAGCTATGTTCAACACTTGAGGACAACCAGATATCTAGCACTCATGTAAATCGTCCAAGTAACATTGGCACCAAAAACATAAATATCAAAGTATGTGCTCATATTGATCACAAGCCAATATGCATGGCATGTGATATAGTGGCAGTATGTGTTGGTACAAGAATTAAAAAAAAAAAAAAAAGAAAGAGAGCAGTACAAGGTTGATATGCCTGGGTACTACATGATACAATGTTGTACACCTAGATAGGGCATGATACATCATGATCCTGCCCGATTCACTAACTTTATGGTGTACTAAGGTCCCTTGTATTGGTCCCTAGCCGATATGCTATGTAGGGCTGGTATGCTCGTGTCTCAAATCTTTGAGTAGTATTTGCTTATACATTATGTGGCAAGGGAGGTCTTTTCCTATGCGTAGGACATTTGTAAAATAATAGGTATTGGCATTTGCAATTTGCTGACTGGAACACCTTTGGATAAGTGACTTTTAGGTCCAGAGTTTTTGGATAAGGTGTGGTCATACATAATGTGATGGTACTTCTTATATGTAGTGCACGCCATATAGTATGTCCCAAATATGTAAGGGTCTATTCTGTACTAGGGAGCCCAACCATTCACTTATTTGATTGCATTTAGAATTATTCCAAGTTTTCACATGGTTAACTTTTAGTTACTTGTGCATGGATATCTATTTTCATGTGTGAGGACCACTATATGAATTTTCTATTATGAGCAATGCTTGTTGTAGTTATAAGTTTTCTAATAAAACTAGTAGTTCTAATAGGGAGTTTTTGATAATATTTTGAAGTTTGAATCTATTTTACAGTGGTTGAGGGAAGAGGGTAAGGGTTTTGAGGGTTCATGTTCATTCATTTTTTTTGGAGATCATGCTTTGTTGAGTCTACAAAAACTGGAATTGGGTGCTTCTGCTAGGCCAAATAGATGGTTTTGAAGCCTTCTTGCTACAAAAAGAAATAAACAAGAAAATGGCCCTTTTGATGCTAGGAAACACGACTTTGAATTTCATCTATGTTCATATCTGATGTCGACATCTTGCATACTTAGGTTCGGTTTGGATGATTGCGCCAAAAATCTCATGGGCTTCATGGGTTAGGCCTATACAATTAGGAAAAATGAGCTTGGATTATGCTTGTTTTCAGCAAGAGCCAAGAGCTTGTGAAGTGGACCAGCCCGAATTCCATAGGAAGAAAAAAAAGACCTGCCCAAGCTCAATTTTCCTAATTGTATAGGCCTAACCCAAGAATCCTATGAAATTTTTGGCCCAATCATCCAGACAGGCCCTTAGTATTCTATTATTAAAATTAAAATAAGGAATCATAATACTCCCCGAATATGTTTATGAATAAGAGGAAGAGCTTTCGTCTTTTAAATGAATGTTGAATGATTGATCTTAGAGTTTGCGATGTAGATGATATTTTATAATGGTGGATTTGAATAAATGACTGAACTATCATGTTTATGTTTGTTCATATTATTCTATAGAATATAGACTCCATTATTGTGACGGATCATTTTGCTTTATGGATTTCACATATATATGAACAATATTTATTTATTTATTTATTATCATAACACAGCTATAGTATATCCTTTTTTTAAAATTTACCCTTTTGGTGTATCAGTCTCATATCATATTAATATCTCATATCCCGTTCCATGCTTCATAGCAGATTATGGGTGGAACAATTACAAATATTGGACTATCTTCCTCCAGTTATATCCACTTCATTAAGACTAGATACATGTGCAAATATGGCTTGCTAGTCGCTTAGGTAAAAATCATCAGGAATTTTTAACGCTATGGTATGTCAAATACCTATTTGGAAAACAGAATGAATCCACAATAGAGCACAACATTTGTTGTGGTCTTCATTGCGTCATCATTTTCTGGTTTCTCTTTTAAGCGCTGATTACTTGCTGTGGCTCTTGAGGTGTTGTATGTGTGGGCTTTATTGGAACTGCAGTGTCCATTGCATTTGCAGTTGATTTGTAGATGGTGAACATGGACCACTAACTCAGGAGGTTGTGGCAGGATGTGGTGAGCATGATGCCATCTTATATCAGTGATTTTTGGTCAGACCATTTAAATCAAGTGCTTGGAGATAGTGGTTTATGGGGATTTGGCTAGTTGGATTGTGATGATGGTTAGAAAGACTACTTGTATGTTTCATTTGGCAGAGTCTATCTTTTTGGTGGTCTGGTTGATATTCTGGTTTACGGTAAGGTGGGTGGGGAGATGGAAGGCTGGAGATTTGGGTGGGGAGCTACAAAGGGCTATACTAATGTTATCAAATGACTGCATTTTTGACCTAGCACCTCAACCAATTTGGTTTGGCATCTTCTCTCACATGCAATTGTAGATTTTTATAAATCTTATTGTAATCAAACTTCCATTTTTGTGGTTTCCTTATTGAGTCTAGCCTTACATTTAAACCCTTTGGGACAAGGTTAAATATTTTTGCTTTCTTGTGACTTTTGTGTGTAATTTTAGGACTTCTAGTAATCTAGTGGGTTTTGGAGTCTTATTTTAGGAAATATTAGCATCTGTTGGATCGTACTTCAGGTCTAGCTAATGACAGTTGCATAGCTATGTGGCAGAATTCCATGCATGGGAACATGTGCAAGTCTTGTTCTCAGTCTATGAGTATTCCAAATAATTTATTTGGTGAACTTCTAGTCACAGTATGTGAAACTTCTGTTCTGTGATCGTGTAGTTATAATTTTCAAACAAAACAAGTATAATTTGAGTTTTAATAAAATATTGAACCTTGATTGTTCAGTAATTCTTACTCAGGTCATAAACATTCCTTCTTGGCATATGTTTCAAGTTCGCTAATTTTCTCCAATATAAATTGAAACTTTTTTAGATTCCTTATAATACTACATGTTTGCTATATTTTTGTTTCTACTACTCTCAGCCACTCATTTAGAATCGCTGGAGTTTATTATGATGCAGTCTATCATCAAGTGAATTTTTAAGGATCTATATGGGTTATTATTCTAGTGTACTGTTTTGGCTCCCCCCCCCCCCCTGTTTTTAGTATTGACATGGGTTTTTGAGTATGTAGGATTAGTTTGGTATTTCAGGGTTCTGTCATATTTACTGATATAGAGCAATGGTGTTGGGTAGTTGCCCCTTCATTCTCTCTAGCATTTAAACAAACATTAACTTCGATATTGGAGTTTATATGTTTATGTTGTTATAAATGACCAAGATTGATATGAAATAGAAGCAGAAGTGCTAATACTAATAAAGATTATCATATTCCTTTTGTGGACACTAATAGTGATACTGCTACCAAAAGAAATGCCACCACTCTTAACAATTCCAAGAGTAATTGTTTGCTAATTGGACTCTAATGTTGATGGTAGCCTTATCAAGTTTCTACGTTTTAGAATAGATAGGGCTTGCTACTTGCATAGATTCAAACAGATCACTGAGAAAAATAATTATTTGGATGGATGTAGGATCTGACTTGGCTTGTGAGTCTGGTTTTAGTGAAAATGAGGATGGATTAAATGAGGATAATGGATTCTGACACAGTATTATTTGGAATGATGGATCTTTTGTGCAAAATGAAGGGAAAAGCAACCTAATTATATCCCTATCTTGCTAGATTGCGGAGACATGGAAGAGCTTTGAAAGAAGAAAGAAATAACAAAGAACGGACATGGACGCCTTGCCACTTTGGTAGGGGAGTGGGAATTTGTTTCTGGTTAGGATCAGCCCTCAATTGGTCAAGTGGGTATAGTGTAGAAAGGCAACCATTAGGCCCTACTGATCTTAGAGAGAGAGAGAGAGAGAGAGAGAGAGAGAGAGAGAAGGGGCGCTTTCCATTCAAAAATAACAGTTGAAGGTTTAATGTGGTAAGAAAGAGGAACAGTGTTAAAGTGTTCTTTGTCTGGGCCTGACAAAATAACATCGGGAAAAAAATAAATCACTGGTAGTATTCAGCATGAAAAGAATAGACAGTCCTCTTTCTGATTATATAAAATTGGGAATGGATCAAAATTAGTATAGTTTCCACCTCCACTTTTTTTTGAAAGATATAAATATGGATATAGATGTTATTTGGATGCTAAAATTTGTATGCATCTTTGTTCTAAATGGATATGGATGTGTGTCAAAAATTAGTTATATGGATATTTGTTCAAATAAAGTATTGAATTTAAATTGGATATGAGAAAAATCTAAATCTGTTTGAAACAAGTGGTGGTACAAAATTTCTCTTAGTGAATACATATGTGAATTGAATAAGATCTGTAGTTATTTCGAAAGATACATGAACTTAGAGGGAAATTATAATTCCACTTTATATTTTATTAATTCAAACTAAGCATGTGTCTTCCAGCTTTGTTTTGTGATTTTCTGAATTATTCAAATGATTGTACCATGAACCACAAAGACATTACTACATCCACTTAATCATTACCTTTTTTAGTGGATCCTATCATCCTTTTAACTTTTTGAAGATACACAGTTTTTGTTAAAAAGCTCATTGTTGATATTTGAAGGATGCAATCTACCAATTAAAGATGTCTCTGTCTGCAAAAGTTTGAAGATATATTGACGATGTCACTTATTAGAACCCATTTGAAGTTCTTGATATGCATAATAAGTCCATAATTGTGGCTTTTTTATTTGTCAGATATAAATACAAATACCGATTTTAGTCGGATGCTGAATTTTTTTTTTTCTGGTTCTGGTTAGAACTGGATATCATCTAATCTGTTTCCCTATGTTTTGACAATTCAACTAGAATTTGTTGCATCCGATTTTTATCAGCTTAACTAAGCCTACTAACTTTGATGCATTTAACTGTCCATTTTACTGACGCGATAAATGAGGTTGCATGAGATCTCTCAACTTACGTTTAAGAATGAAGTTGTACTTATTAAATCTTTATTAGAGCTTGCCCAAATAATTTGCAATGATATTTGAAATTTTTACAGCAGCGGTTCCTTTTATTATATTATTGTCAAACCTTGGTATTGAAGGAATTTCAAGTTAGTGCTGCCTGCTTTGTAGTTAACAGTCATGTATTGTAACTCAGAAATCTGATAACGAATCCTGATTAAAACTTGTTAATAAGATAACCATTTCTCACTTGCTGTCAGTTTGTAAAAGTATACAATTTAAAATGCTTATAAGCAGATCTCATTACCGAAATGATAAGGAGTTAAGGACCATCAATAAATGAGCCTTTTTCGATTACCATGGGCTTAGATGAGTTTCACTTTGGTTAGTTTGGCAGTTCTAGCTTGATTTTCACTGTTTCCAATCTAAAAGGTTGAAAAATTTTAATTGATAGAAAAATCAGAAGATGGTTATTTAATTAAGAACGTAAGTCTCTATTTTGGATATATTAAGGATCTCTGAGTGCATTTTTTGCAGGTGGTGTTGTACTGGAACAATTGAATTTTTCAAAACTGAAAGGTTAGCTTAGTAGTATATTTTCCAAATCATTCTAGAATTTATATATAATTTTTTGTTTGATAACAAATTAAAATCAAACTATATGCATATGAGATCTGAATGAAAGCACCAGAGGACAGAATCCAGATCCAACGGCCTCTTATTTTCATTGACTTGATCTGACGGGCCAATTCAGGCATTTGATCAATCCACACCATCAAGGTGTCAATGATTTGTTAGCATTTGAAGGCAGATTTGGAGTGTGAGGTACCTGATGTTCCAATTTATACATCGGAGCATTAGACACCCATAAATTAGCATTGGTTGCTTTGGAGTGTCCTGTGAGTTTGAGTCAAGTTAATCATTTCTTTTGATTTCATCATGCACCACATTTTAAGGCACCGGGCATCTGATGTTCTGATCTGAGTATCAAACACCCACACCAATGTGTCAAATGCTCTGGAGTGTCCATTTATGATTTTGACTCAAGTTAGACGTTCCTTTTGTATGATTTCACAATGCGTCATGTTTTAAGGCACTTGGTATTTGATGCCTCAATTTGTATATTAGAGCATCAAACACCCATGGCTTAGTGCTAGATGCCTAGCATGGTTTTGAAAACTGACCCGAGCCATCTGGTTCAGGCCATATCAAGTCGGACCAGCGGAGAACCAAGATGGTTCTAGCGTATGAAATGGTTCTTGAAGGGAGGGAGAAGAGAGGAAGAGAGAGAGAGGGGGAGAGAAGGAGAGGGAGAGAAAGAGGGCCTTCGACAGTCTCGGTTCTCTGGTGTATGAAACGGTTCTCAGAGGGAGGGAGAAGAAAGAGAGAAAGAGAGAGAGAGGGGGGGAGAGAGAAGGAGAGGGAGAGGAAGAGAGGGCCTCCGACAGCTGTTGGAGGCCATCCGACGTCTTGCTGAGGTCGATACGTGTGGAGGGAGGGAAGGAGAGAGAGTGGAAGGTCCTTATCGGACCTTCAAAGGTTGTCGAATGCCTCTAGATGGATAGCGCCTCTGCCGCGACATCTTCGGAGGCCATCGAGCCCATGTCGAGGGGCCTGAGGGCGGTCGAGCCGCAAGAGGGCCTCAGCCCCTTTTTTCGTTTGTGAAATAGGGTTTCGTCTCTGTTTCGGATTTTTTTTTGGATTTTAACGTTTGAAGTCGGCAATCCAGTTGTCGACTTCACAAATTTTTATTTCTTTTAAAAGTTTCAGTTGGAGTCGACAAACCATTTCACAACTTCAACAAAATTTTTTTAAAAAAATTTAACGCGAAGTCGACAAATCATTTGCCGACTTCGCTCGTTTAAAAGTAAAAGAAAAATATGGAACAGGGGCAAACCTTTGTTCTGCATGGGAGAAGGGTGGAGGCTGTCCTCGGCTCGCTCGGTGTTGGATGCCCTCGACGCTTTCTCGCCGGTCGTCGGAGAAGTTGGGTTGGCGTCGGCATCTGTCTAGAGACCTCCGACGGCCTCTCATGATTCGGTAAGTCTCTCCTCTCTCTCCTTCCCTCCGCTCATACCAAGCTTGGAAAGGCTCCGATGCCCTCCGACAGCCTCTCCCTCTCCCTCTCTTCCTCTCCTTCTTTCGGCTCTCTCTTCCTCTTTCTTTTCTCCCTTTAGGCCTTCTCTGCCATGTCGGTTCGCGCAGGTCCGGTCCGGTCCGATCCCGTACGAATCCGTACCAACTCATACCGCCGACCAGTCGGCACGGGCTTTGGTATCGAGTCCGCGAACCTTGAACCTAGAGTGTCAATTTGCGATTTCGAGTGAAGGTACTCCTTCCTTTTGTTTGGTTTCATAATGCATCAAGTTCTAAGGTACCCATAATTTAACATTCCAATCTATATGTTAGAGCATCAAACACCAATAGGTTAGTGTTGGATGCCCTAGAGTGTCCATTTGTGAGTTTGACTTAAGCTAGTCATTCCATTTCTTTGATTTCATAATGGATCGAGTCTTAAGACTAGGGTTGGAATTTAGCTTGGTTGAGTTGGGTTTCCATGTAGCTTGGGTGAGGCTGAAATGATATGTTGCAGCCTTTCGGGCATTGAGCTGAGCTCAGGCCGATAACATTTCAGTCATATGGTTGAGCCCAAGCCCCACCCAGCCCAACCTTAACCTAAACAAGCTTGTCCCTAGCCTAGAGAGATGGTAAGAGAGAGAGAGAGAGAGAGAGAGGTGAGTGGAAGGTGGGTCTGATTGGGGGCCATGGGAGAGGAAAAGTGGGGCGGGAGAATGGGATGGGGGGCTGTGAGAGAGTGGTAGATTGAGGCAGATATATGGAAGGGGGCATGACCGTGTGAGGAGTGTGACATGTGGGTAAAAAGTTTAGGTGGTGGGATGAGCCTAGTTGGCTTGGTTGGGCTTCAAGTAGGTCCTATTATAAGTTTGGGTTCTATATTAACCCAAGCTTGAAATTTTTTTGGCTTGAGCGCAAAACTTGAATTGAAGCTGGCTAGGCTTGATGGGTGTGCCGGCTTGAGCCCAAAATTAAATTGAAGCCGGCTAGGCTTGATGGGTGTGCCTGGAGGGGGAGGAGAGAGGCAGATTGAGGTGGAGATACAAGGCGGCGTGACTGCAAGTGGGAGGGTGACGTGTGGGTAAAAAAGGTTAGGGTGGTGGGCTGAGATTGGTTGGGGCTTGAGTTGGGCTTCAGGTAGGGGCTATTTTAAGCTTGGGTTCCATAATCTAAGCCTAAACTCTTTTTGGCTAGAGCCCAAAAGGGGTTGGGCCAGCTCCGGCTACTTCCGACCTTACTCAAGGTCCCCATCAGTCCTAACCTATTTATGAGTTCTAGGACATTAATAGATAGCTATGGCTCTTCACAATTTTCTTAAATAAAGCTTGGAATTTTGATGCAAGGCAACGGAAGAAAATCATAGTTAGGCTGTGGATTCAAGTGGAAGGCTTGGTGAGTGGTTGGACTTCTTCAATCAAGGCCCAGTGAAGATCAGATTTGTGAGGCTGAAGGTTGGGAAGGAATGGGAGGCACAACTAGTTAACCCATCAATGTCATGAGGTGGGCCTTAAATTCATGTAGTTGTCCTTTTAACTTTTATTTATCTTTTACAATTCATTGTTTAACTTCATCTTTTCCTTAGGTCCATATAGCTCCTCAGATTGTCTTAGTTGTAGTTGTACTTTGACATTGTGAGAAAGGTGGACCACATCCTTACCTGCATCAAATAGCCAGACCTATGTTGAAAACTCAACTTTCCATTTAAATTTGGAGCTCAACATTGCAGTGCTTTTATATCATCTCAAGACTTGCAAATCTGAGTTCAATCTCAGTAAATGTTTCTTGGATTTCAATAGGATAAAATTTATAACTCTAGTAAAAAATAGAATAAAGTTTAAAAGAGTTGCTCAAATTGGCCATAGGTACGATATATTGGTCTTGTAAGTCAGTTTTCTCCAAATTCATATTGGGTTTTGCCAAAACCAGGACATCTTGGTTTGATTTCAGAGGTTCTGACGAATTTTAAAAAATTATGGTAGGAGTTGGAGACAATCAAGTGCTATGACAAAATTTGATGGATCAGTTAAGAAAATTTATCTGGCTTGCAGCTCAAAGAATAGCGCAATTTAAGAGTGACTTCGGCAAAATAATTTCGTGACTCTGCTATGGTATGGCTGCTTCTGTCTCCAGAACTTATGTGACAATGCTCCTTCTGGAAGAAAATTTTGTAAATAATGGATTCTGGAAAGAGCGGAGTCAACTATTTGTGTGGGCCTGGATCACAATAGAATGATTCCTTGACAACTACGTTGCAGAGGCATCTTTGCTGAAGCAAGAGAGATGCTATGCTGCCATGCTTTAATATAATGTGGCATCTCTGTCATATTCTACGTTCTTTTTTATGATGAATGATGGCTTGAACTCTGCGGATCACAGATATACCTTGACCATGAAGTAGCATTTGTTATGTGTCCAGCCATCTGCAACATTATATCATTTTACTAATCAATTTTAGGCCAAATTAGGCTCGGTTATATCATCAAAATGAGTATTGACTGGATTGTCTCTAATCCATTTGAATTTTTGGCTGATTGCAAAGTAACTATAATGTTGTAATCTTTGAAAAAATATATTTTTCTAAAAATGCTATATATCTAATGGCCAAGAATGGTGAGTGAACCTTGTTAGAGCAATGATCAGTAGTTTATGATAATTTGGCAAATTGAACCACAAATGGGGATTTGCTTGTAAACAATGAAAAGAGTAATCCTGGTTCTGTACTGCAATCATGCTGTCTAATTTAGGTGTAGTGTTCTCAAACTTAGATCTAGTAGCATATCTCTAGTTTGGGAACCATTCTCATTCTATAGTTAGCATGCAAGGTAATTTTGTGGTTCAAAAAACATGTGATGCCTACAAATATGGCTGTTTCAGGTTCTGCTTTAATATCTCATTTACTATTTTATAAGCTATCACAGGAAATTCAGGCTTTGACATTTGTGAAGTACTGAAATTAATTATTATTTCTTGATGGATATTTGACAAATATCCACGATCAATTGTTATCAGCTTTCCAAGTCTGAGATTGGTATTAGAATCACAATATTAGAAACCCTAGTTAGTATTGCTGTATTAGATGTTTTCCTTCCTCTCTCTCTCTTTTTCTTTTTTTCTTTGTTTTTTTTTGCCTTTTGTGTGCGAATGTGTGTGTGTGGTGGGTGGGGTTTAGGGTGGGGTGGGAGGTGGGCAGCTTTTTATCCGACAAGGTGGGGGGACCTTTTTATCCAAGGGGATCATGATTCATATGGTATGTGGATGCTAATATTTGAGGACTTAAAAATTTTGACATTCACCGACTTGAATATTTGAGGGCGGTAATATAGTTTGCACTTTTTCATGACCGTTTTAGGGAAAGGAAGTATTGAGTATTTATTGGGGCAAGCTTATAATCTGTCAAGATTTACATGGTTAGTGGGTTTCAGAACTTACAAATGGTGAGTTCCTTGAGAAACCATTCAAGCTGTGCGTGATAGATGGCTCTAAGGATATATCATTCATCTTTCATGGTATGAGAAGATGGAAGAGTGCAAAACATTGTGTCGGAGACCCTTCACAAAAAGAATGTTTACTTATACGTGGGAACTAGCAGACTCTTTGGGATAATGTTCTGAAGAAATCAGATCAATAAACATGACGTAATTGATAGAAATTCATGTTTGCTTCTTTGGGATAATGTTCATGATTTTCATTTACTCGTTACCCTTTATTCTGCTTCTCCCATCTGGGTTGCTGTTGATACTTCAAAAATATCACAACTTCTTGATGAAAATCCCATCTTATCAACATTTCTTTTTTCAACAGACCAATTGCCCTTGGCTTTTTATGTAATGCATGGACATATTCATGGATATTCAACCAAAATCTATGGTACTCATCACGAACAGCATGCCCTTTGCATTTGCTATGAAACCTCACAACATCGTCATTAGAAAATTGTCATCTAATGACAAGCAAGATGCATTTATCTTGATTATCTTTTCTGAAAAGATTTGTCTTTTCTGACATTGCACTGCTCAATCAAGATGTTGTTTGCACAAATTATGTTATGTGGAAGTTTCTAAAGTTTGTTGTTGCGAAGAAATGCACAAAATGTCCTATATGCACCTGTCAAGGGTTTGATCATGTGCTGTCAATTTTTCTGTTCTCCGACCCTTTATACTGCTTTTATCTCCCCTCGCATTTTGTCTGAAACTTCTTCTCAATTCAATCATATATCCTTGTGACCTTCAATAAGAAGTCCGAGGTGGCAGAAGAAACTTATATACGTCCTTTGCTTCCCTTCAACATCAGTTGTAACAAAATTGTAAGGAAGGGAAGAAACAGTGTTTATGCTAAGGAAATGCAGATTACATTTTATCTTGGTCACGTAGGGATACAATGTTTGGTCTGTGGCCAATTCTTGTACTTTTTTTATTTGTGGGTCTTTACACGGAGAACAGAGGACACCTTTAGCGGCACAGGCAGAACCTTTGGTCCTGCTGTGAACGGACATCATGAAGAATGTCAAGGAAGATGTTCTCATTGCACGGTATGCAGAGTTTCGAGTTAGGCATGAACTCATACTCCTCCCGAGCTTGATCAAGCAATGCCTGGATTAACGGATGCCCGAGAAAGGTGATTTTAATGACAAACCTCTTGCATTCTTCTCCCACATACACAACCAGGTGGCCCCTGGGGACATCTTTTGGAATCGTCTGCTCTTCATGGGAGCAAGCGAGGAGAGAGCACCGGAACGGTTCACTGGTTGCACCAATCAAGAACTCGTTGCCCTTCTCCTTCCATTCCCTCAGGAAGGCCCTGAAGGAACTCCCTCCAGGCATCTTCATCAGTTATCTTGTATGAGAACCGCAAGATTCAATGTGTTTATATATTGTGGGGTGCTAGGGCGTCGGAGCATTCAATAAAGGTAAGCTACATAGGGACTAGAATGATAGCTATAAAATGAGCCGTAAAAACCTATTCTTCCATTTTCGAAGGCAAGTTGGAAATAGTAAAAGTTATTCGCTGAATTTTTTAGGAAAAAAAAAAAAAAAAAAAGATTGTTATTGGATTTTTCTTTGCTAGAATTATTCTCGGAACTATTTGTGGTAATTAAATTAATCAGAATTATTATATCAAAATGCATGTATTTTATTAGTCATTCATGCACTGTTCACGTACTCATTCAAGGAACGCTAATGGTTGCAAACCGTTATTGTTGATCGTGGTTCTCTCATTATCGTTCCATTATTGAATTTATATGGAAAGAATATTTAAATATATCTGTAATCTGTCTGACTTTTTTCCCGCCAGTTTTGGAATTCAGATCTTTGACCTTGGACAAACTGTTGCCAGAATTGTGGCTTTAATCCAAGTTATGTGTTTGTTTAAGTGCTAGGTCTGGCTCTGGAGCACCAAACGAAAATAATGAGTACCCTTCTTGATGATAGGTTAAATTGGAGGTGGTCCCACGAGGCTTTCCTTTTTTGGTTTTTTGGGAAGAGTATATCTCAACCTGAAATTGCACCAAGGCATCAAAGATGTACGAGATTATACGGAATATTTAAGAATTCGTGGCGATAGTTGTTATCTCTCTCTCAAACATCGGACTCCGTGAATCTGGAATAAATGTACCTCGAAACTCTCAAAATGTGGATTTGACGGTGAATGGATAAGGTATCAAGAAGAATAGGGATGAGTCATCGCTGTGATTCCGTTGGACGGCGGGCTGCATTCCTTTCGGTGCAGGAGGAACCGCCCTCCCTGTTTTCAGAGGTCTTTTCCAGAATAATATAAAAAAAAATTTAATATCAAAATAATTAAAATCAAATTTTTTTTATCAAATAATACAAAAAAAAAAAACACCATTTTGAATTACATTTTTTTCTCCCTCCACGTCATCCTATTTTTCACGATGACATCGTCCCAAAAAAAAAAAAAAACAAAAAATTAAAAATCATTGAATGGTATTTTTAAAAACGTCATTCAAAATCGCGTTTCAATTTTTCTCACAAAAAAAAAAAAAATTAAAAATTAATGAAATTTTTTTTAAAAAATTAAAATTAATAATAAATTAAAATTTTAATTTTGATTGAAATTTAGAATATAAAAATTGAATTTGTAATTCAAAAAAAAATAAATTTAGATATTTTTTTTAATTTTTTTTAAAAAATTGAAAAAAAATCTTAAGAAATTTAAAAATTAAAAATATCATAGAAAATAAAAAAAAAGAGAAGAAATATGAAAGAATAAAAATTTAAATTTAATGAAAAACATCATTTCAAATGCTTGTCAAAAAAATTAAAAAAAGAATTAAAAAAATAAAATGTAGCATTAAAAATAAAAAATTTTAAAAAAATAAAAAAAAATAAGAATTATAAATTAAAATTAAAAAAAATAAAATTTTAAAGATTAATTGAAATAAAATTATTTTTTCAAATTATTTTTTCAAATTAATTTATTTTAAAAAAATTCAAAAAAAATTTAAAAATAGCCTAAAAAATTTTATAAAAACATAAAGAATTGAAAAAAAATAGAAATTATAATGTAATTGAAAAACAAAGTTTATAATTTTAATTTTAAGAAATAAGAATTATAATTATAATTAAACTTAAAAAATATTTAAATTACTAATAATTTAAATATAATTTTTTAAAAAATATTTTAAATAAAGAAAAAAATACGTAATAGAATGTCAAAAAGATAAAAATGGAAGAAAACTAAAATTAAAATTTAAAATTATAAAAATTATAAATTAAATTAAAAAATATATCATAAAGAATAAAAATAAAATTAAATTAATTACAATTTCTTTTTAGGGTATTTTATAAATGTGACTTAAAAAAATTTAATTTGAATTAAATTTTGATCAAAAAATAAATACATTAAAAAGTTAAAAATGAGGAAAATGTGGAAAAAATTTTGTAAATTGAACTTTAAAAGAAATAATTTTTTTTAAATTATCTGAAGAAAAGAAAAAAATATTGTAAAAAATAAAAAATACCCTAAAAAGAAAGAAAGGAAAAAATAGATTTGAAAAAAATAGAAATTATAATTCTAATTGAAAAAAAAATTTTTAATTTTTAATTTTAAAAAATAAAAATGATAATTATAATTAAATAAAAAATATCATTTTAATAATTAAATTAATTTAAACATAATTGTTTAAAAAATATTTTAAGTAAAGGAAAAGAATATGTAGTAGAATGCTAAAAAGATAAAAATGAAAGAAAACTGAAATTATAATTTCAAATGATAAAAATTTTAAAAAAATTTAAAAAAAAATATCATAAAGAAATAAATAAAAAAATAGTAATAAAATAAAATTATAATTATAAATTGAAAAAAAATTAATTTTAATTTAAATTAAAAATTATCATTTAAATTATTATTTTTATTATTAATTAAATTTATTTATTAAAAGATTACAAATAGATAATTAAAGAAATTAAAAAAAAATAAAAAAAAGGAGGAAACGCCAAGAGAATGGCGTTTTTCCCCTCGCCAAACCTCTTTTTCCCTCCTTCTTCCTTCTCCCTCTTCTCCTTCTCCCTTCTCGATCTTCTCCGGCGTCTCTCTGACGGCGAGCTCTCGACGGCGGTAAGCTCTTCCCGCCTCTCTCTCCCTCTTCCTCTTTCTCTCTCCCTCTTCCCCTCTCTCTCTTTTCTATTTCTCTCATGCCGGCGGCGGGCCCCGCATCCCGGCGGTGGGCCGCGCGCCCCGACGGCGGGCCGCGGCCCCTCCTTTCCTCTCTCTCCTCTCTCTCTCCCTTTTCCTTGGCCGCCGGCCACAGACGGCCGCGGCGGGCCCACGCCCGCGGAGGGCCCCGACCCCGTCCTCTCCCTCTTCCCTCTCTCTCTCTCCTTCTCCTTGGCCGCCAGCCACAGACGGCCCGGCGGGCCCCGCATCCCGGCGGTGGGCCCGCCCCCTCCTCTCTCTCTCTTCCTCTCTCTCTCCCTTCTCCTTGGCCGCCGGCCACAGACGGCCGGTGGCGGGCCTCGCATCCCGACGGTGGGCCCCGGCCCCCTCCTCTCTCTCTTCCTCTCTCTCTCTCTTCCTCTCTCTCCCTTCTCCTTGGCCGCCGGCCACAGACGGCCGGCGGCGAGCCACGCGCCCCGCGCGGGCCCCGCATCCCGACGGTGGGTCCCGCCCCCTCCTCTCTCTCTTCCTCTCTCTCTCCCTTCTCCTTGCCCGCCGGCCACAGACGGCCGGCGGCGGGCCCGCGCCCGGCAGCGCCCCAAGTCCCGACGGTGGGCCCCGACCCCCTCCTCTCTCTCTTCCTCTCTCTCCCTTCTCCTTGCCCGCCGGCCACAGACGGCCGCGGCGGGCTGCGCGCCCCGACGCAGGCCCCAAGTCCCGACGGTGGGCCTCGGCCCCCTCCTCTCTCTCTTCCTCTCTCTCTCCCTTCTCCTTGGCCGCCGGGCCACAGACGGCCGGCGGCGGGCCGTGCGCCCCGGCGGTGGGCCCCACGTCCCGACAGTGGCCCCGACCCCTCCTCTCCCTATTCCTCTCTCTCCCTTCTCATTGGCCGACGGCCACAGACGGCCGGCGACGGGCCGTGCGTCCCGGCGGCGGGCTCCGTGTCTCGGCGGTGGGCCCCGGCCCCTTCCTCTTCCTCTCTCTCTTCCTCTCTCTCCCTTTAGAGTGTTAGATTATTTACGATATGTGGGATTTTATGGAGTATATCGGATTGGTCGTATACAGATGGACGTTGGTCTTATTACTGCTTTGCTTGAGAGATGGCGTCCAAAGACACACACATTTAATCTTTCATTTGGTGAGGCGACCATCACTTTACAGGATGTCAGCATCTTACTGGACTACCAGTTGATGGAGATCCAGTTCGGAGTTGATCTCACACTTACCATTCCAGAGTGGCAGGCTTTGTGCTTGCGATTGTTAGGGTTTGAGCCCGACGCACATTTTTTCGATCATTCACGACTCAGGATTGAGTTTGGATGATCGTTATCGACATTTTCATATTGCGGATGATGCACCAAGGAGATGGTGCAACAGTATGTTAGGGGTCAGGTGCTGCGGTTGTTAGGTGGTGTCCTGTTACCTGATACTTCATCGAATAAGATGAAGTTTGTTTTTGCCATTATTAGAGGATTTAGACTTCGCTCGTCGACTCAGTTGGGGCAGTGCAGTACTAGCTATCTATACCGAGCTATGTGTCGGAGTTCTTATGCTGATCAGAGCGAGATTGGCGGTTATCTTGTATTATTACATGTACGTGAATTAAAAATTTTACATTAGATATTTTTACATTGGATATATCATTTATTTAATTTTTAAATTTGCAGATTTGGATATGGGAGCGTATGCCGACTATCAGTCCATTACGACGACAGTTGCTCGAGATGCCATCAGAGCAGCAGGATCCTGATATTCCATTCAGACTAGACGGACCATTGGGATACAGGTATCGAAATATTTTTTTTTTAAATTTATTATTTCAAATTTATTTAATATTAGTACATTGTGAAACAGATGGAACGTTGCATTCAACGTTCATCACGTATCGACAAGAGTGGCACGGGTTTATAGGTGCTAGTTGGATACATTAGTTGATACATCTAGACGGTAAATTTTGAATTTTTTACAAATATCATTTTACAGTATTCATAATCTATTAAAATTTTAGCTTACTAATTTTTTTATTTTAACTATATCAGTTTTTGTGGGAGCCATATACAGATGGGATATTGGCTATACTGCCGCAGATGTGTACAGTTGGATACGACATATGGACTGCTAGGGTGCCACTTATTTTTTGATGTGGTAGAGTGGCATCTTTCCGATCGTGTCCTGCGGCAGTTTGGTCAGACTCAGGGCATCCCAGAGCAGTTTGATACAGCCAGGGACTTCATCGTATTGATCGACGAGGGAGAGCTCGTATTGACTGGCGTATCAGACATGCACAGTATATCGATATTTGGGATGCACGTCAGATCACATTGTTCATGGTGATCCTATTTTGAGAGGCCGTTCATATACTGATGACTACATGGCTTGGTTTTTTAGCATTACGGTGCGAGTCATTGGACAGTCTCAGTATGCAGTTTCTGGATACGAGGGCGAGAGTTCTACTGTGCGTCTTTTGGTAAGATTATGAAAATTACTTCATGTTATTTGTGTTATATTTCTGTTTTATATTTTACACTATACTGACTGTTTTATACTAACTGTTCTATTTTTATTTTATAGACTGATTCTATGTCGGATCTCGTGTTGGACGCTCGTCGTGCTTTATCTACGACTGATGAGGACGAGCGGATTCAGATATTGCGGGAGATAGAGAGAACAAGTTCGGAACATTGATGGCGATTGGTGTTGATCCACATACCTGTGCGCCTTGGTATGGAGCAGTTCGGCACCAGATATGAGTTATACGCCGTCACCATATGTTTCACATATGCCATCACCGCATATTCCGCATATGTCATCATTCGATGCTGCACAGATGCCACCGCCTTTTCATCCACAGATGGCAGCGTCTTCTTCTTCCTACATCCCCCAGATGATATCACCGGGTACCAGTTGGCCACATGAGTATGATACTTTCTTTTCAGGTCCATCCGTGTATCCAGATGAGAGAGTTGAACGGGTCTCTCAGTCCGTAGATGATCCGACAGCATCAGTTATTCCTGAGCAGCATGATCAGCAGATCTCCTCCATTGATATAGGGAGGAGCCATCACAGCAGGAGAGCGGCGAGGACCTTCCTGAGAAGGTCCAAGCGACCACGGGCGCCGCGACGTCCTTGTGGGACTTAGTCTTTGTTATATTTGTATTTAGTATTTTTTATTTTTATTGTACTATTTTTGTACGTTTGACATTTTTATTTTATTTAATAATATTAAATATTGATTTTATTTTATATTATTTAATTTTAAATGATCGGATATTATGATTTGTGCATATGGATACACATACTCGAACGCGTCTCAGAATATTAGGAGAGAAAAAGTTATGCTGAAAGGATTATAAAAATTATAACGTAAATAATAATATATCGAATGTTGCTCTTTGAATTGATTTTAATGGTTACAAAGCATTTATCAGATCTGATTCGGAAGTCTCAAAAGTAAGAACAAAAGATGTGTTATCTATTGGAGGTAATTTTAATATTTTTGGAAGCGTATTTTGTAAAAAATAAGTTTATATTTTTGAGTCGACCCCATGAATCGACTCATGGCTAAAAGGCTTAACGGCACGCAAAATTTTTGACTGCCACACTCTGTGAGTCGATCCCTTGGCTTTCTTTCTGATAAATTTTATTTTTTAAATTTATTTTTTTATATTTTTTTAAAAATTTTAATTTAATGAGGATAGTAATTTGAATGATAATTATTTTTTTCTGATTTTTTCTGATTTATTAAATTTTTTAATGAGGATAGTAATTTGAATGATAATTTTTAATTTAAATTAAAGTTAATTTTTTTTATATAATTATAATTTCTATTTTATTACCATTTTTTCTCTTTTATTTACTTCTTTTATGATATATTTTTTAATTTAATTTATAATTTTTATAATTTAAAATTATAATTTTAGTTTTCTTCCATTTTTATCTTTTTGACATTCTATTACTTCATATTAAATATTTAATTTTTTTATTCATATTTATAATTATATTATTTTTTAATTTCTTTCATTTCTTTCTATTTTTATGAAATTCTTTCTTTTTTAGGGTATTTTTTATTTTTTTACAATATTTTTATCTTTTCTTCAGATATTTTTTTTACAATAATTTTAAAAAAATTATTTTTTTTAAAGTTCAATTTACAAATTTTTTTTCCATATTTTTCCTCATTTTTTAACTTTTTAATGTATTTATTTTTTGATCAAAATTTAATTCAAATTAAATTTTTTTAAGTCACATTTATAAAATACCCTAAAAAAGAAATTATAATTAATTTAATTTATTTTATTCTTTTATGATATATTTCTTTTAATTTAATTTATAATTTTTATATTTTTATATTTTAATTTTAGTTTTCTTCCATTTTTATCTTTTTGACATTCTATTACGTATTTTGTTCCTTTATTTAAAATATTTTTTTAAAAATTATATTTAAATTAATTTATGTTGCCCAGCTATGCAACCCAAGAGGGGGGGTGAATTGGGTTTCTAAAAATTTTATGCTTAACTTATGTCTTATGAAAAAATGTTTGACAATAGCTAAATAACTTGGGAGAGTAAAGTTAATTCAAGACTAATGGCTAAATGCAAGAATGCAAGAGAATAATGGAGAGTCAAAGAAGAGCAATTAGGCACAACACAAAAAAAAAGATTTATAGTGGTTCGGTGCCAACCTTGCACCTACATCCACTCTCCAAGCTCCTACTTGAAAATTCCAATCCACTAATCTTGTATTCAACCAGAATACAATGTCGAAAACTCCGACTCTAGCTATCCCAAGCTAGTCCACTTATTTTCGGGTACAAGCCAACCCAAATACACTCTGATTCAAGGTTCGGATCAACCTTCCCTTATGTTTGGAACCCTTCCAAAGCAAAAACACTACTCAAACAGAGTATAACAATGAATAGCACAAAAAGTACAGAGAAAGCTCCTTTAATGAGCTATGAGACTTTAATATACTTTACTCAAGAAGAAGAAGACCCTTTTTGATTTCCTCAAGGTGGTTGGAGACTTGAATGTGCACTTGAGGAGTTGGTGAGCTTGGATTAAAGGCTTCTTGAATGCTTTGAGTGAGCTTTTGCTAGGGCTGAAAAGTTTGCTTGAAATCTCTTTTCAAAATCTCTCTTGTTGATTTTCTTGATGATTCCCACCTTTTTGTCCTTTTATAGCTTCAAGAATAGTGGAAACATTCTGGGCTAAAATAGAGCTGTTAGACCACATTAAATGAGCATTAAAAGTACTTAAAATGGGTTAAAAACTAGTCGTTGCGGAACAATCCCATCACAGGAGTTGACTCATGAGTCGACTCATGCCTGGGGGTCGACTCATGGGTCGACCTCTGTGGAAAAACATCAGAAAACCAAAAGGAAAGCAAGGTTCTGTGAAATTGGCTCAAAACCCATAGAGGTCGACTCATGGGTCGACTCATGCCTTGGGGGTCGACTCACAGGGTGTGCCAAGTTTGTGCCATCCAAAAATTCAGCGTGCCAATCATCTCATGTGCCCACTCATGGGTCGACTCATATTTTTCAAACATGCATATCTTTTAAAATATAAGTCCAAAAATAATAAAATTTTCACCAATGGATCACAAATCTTTTGTTCTATCATTTGATACTTTCAAATCAGGGTTCGATAAAATTATGATTTTGCTTCTGAAAAGCAATAAGTCTTTTCAAACGAAAATCATTAGTACCCCTTCAAATGCTTTGTAATCATCAAAATCAATCCAAAGAGCAACCAATTTAGTAGTTTAAAATATTTTTTAATTTCAATTATAATTTAATTCTTATTCTTAAATTTAAAAATTATAAACTTGTCTTCAATTACAATTATAATTTCTATTTTTTTCATTTCTTTATATTTTTATGAAATTTTTTAGGCTATTTTTAATTTTTTTTGATCTTTTTTTAAATAAATTAATTTAATTTGAAAAAATAATTTAAAAAATATTTTATTTCAATTAATTTTAAAATTTATTTTTTTAAAATTTTAATTTATAATTCTTTTTTTTTTTTGATTTTTAAAATTTTATGTTTTAATGCTACATTTTATTTTTTAAATTCTTTTTAAATTTTTTTGACAAGCATTTGAAATGATGTTTTTTCAATTAAATTTCAAATTTTATTTCTTTCATATTTCTTTCTCTTTTTTTTCATTTTCTATGATATTTTTTATTTTTAAATTTCTTAAGATTTTTTTTCACATTTTTAAAAACAATTTGAAAAAAAAAATATCTAAATTTATTTTTTTTGAATTACAAATTCAAATCTTTATATTCTAAATTTCAATCAAAATTAAAATTTTAATTTATTTATTAATTTCAAATTTTAAAAAAAATTTCTATTAATTCTCGATTTTTTTCTTTTTTTTGTGGGAAAAATTGAAAACGTCATTTTGAACGGCGTTTTTAAAGACGCCATTCAAAATGGCGTTTTTAAAGACGCCATTCCAATTGGCGTTTTTTTTTTTTTTTTTTGTGGTGACGATGCCATCGTGAAAAATAGGGTGACGTGGAGGGGAAAAAAAACGCCATTCAAAATGGTGTTTTTTTTTCTTTTGCATTAGTTTGGTAAAAAAAATTTGATTTTGAATTATTTTGATATTTAAATTTTTTTTTTTGTATTATTATGAAAAAGAGCTCCTGTTTTCATTTATTTATTGGGCCCATCGCACCATTCAATCGATAATCGGTGGCTTCTATCCCATCACCAGCGATGCTGTTAACTGATTGATGCCCGGGTAGGTTTCCCTTGGCTTATTCCATGTAGTTGATATGGAAGGCATGAAAGTGTTTCAGGCTCTGCCTTCTCCTCAACCCTCGGAACCGGTAAGATAAAATTTGTGGATTGCGGTTGTTTATATATATACTATAATCATTTTCTTCCATTGGAATGAAATATGAATTTTTTTTTCCTTTTTTGATAGGAAAATGAATGAAATATGAATTGAAAGCAACGTTCCAATAAATAGGCCTTGCACAACTGGTATCTTGGAAATATACAATATTGAAGTGTTGGTGATTATAAAATCCATTCATTATTTAATTGTTATTTTTTTGAGGCACCGACACATTTTTTATTCCTAGTTGAGCCTTTTACTTTATTATCAGTACTGATACGAGGAACTATACTTTGTGCACATAAAAGAAAGGATTTGCAGATGATGATGAAGCATCTTCTACACTATTTTTGTGAAGATGCGACTAGATGAACTATCATGTTTTACTTTAAAAAGAAAAAAAATATTTAAAAAAATTATAATGATTATAAAACATCTTGAATCATGTTTTGCACAGGAAAGGTAGAAAAGGCGAAAGGGAAAGTTTCACCGCGCCAGCCACGCCATCCCCCCACAACCTTAAAAAAAAAAAAAAAACTATAATGCATTCTTCTTTTTTTTTTTTTTTTCCTTCACAATCACATGTCATTATCTTTTATCTTTCTTTTTTGACCTGTTTTAAAATCAATTCATCAATCTACACTACACGTATCTTGTCCTTACGGCGACTAGCTCTTTTTGAGCTAAAATGACAAGTCTGGAATTTGTACACATGCCATGCTAGAGGGATGCACGTGCTGAAAGCCATGAGCCCCCACTTGGCCACTCAGCTTGCCAATATGGATCAGCACGTCGCTCCATGGCGGTTGTAGCCTTTGCACCCATCCACCGTTGGATCACCCATCGCACAGCTCTCAAAGTGATCCTAACTCTGTCATCCCTCTGCCTGCACAGATCTCAAAGCGAGCAGTGGATGATCCAACGGTGGATGGGTTGAAGGAAGATAAATCCATCTTTGAAAAAAAAAAAAAAGGAAAAGTGGATGGATTTGAAGGAAGGTGAATCCATCTTTGAAAAAAAAAAACAAAAAAGAAAAGAAGAGAGAGAGAAATAAACCAATGAGACCTTAGTTGAGCCTTCTTCCAAGCAGTAAACTTTACTAGTTTTTTTAGGAGAAAAAAAAAATCTTTAAAATGGTACTTAAGAGATAGACCATTTTAAACAACCAAGGACATGATAGAATCTAAAAACTTGACCAGTCATACCAGAAAGCTAAGTCATGCATGAAATTTCTAAAAATCTAAAAGTGCCAATATGACATCTAATTAGGATTTTTTTTTTAAAAAAAAAGATAACTTATTTAAACTCTATGATATGATACCATCCCGTAAGAATATAGTGTATCGGATGATGAGAGCTAAAATCTATTGTTTGGGTTTGGAAATGGGAGGTCGCAATAAAAATTCTATTTCGAGCATATTAGACAGGATATATCTTCCAACCAAAAAGAATTAGATAAAACAATTGAAAATAAAGTTGACATAAAAGTCACTATATAGATTTTTAGCTTTGTTTTTTAATGATTATATTACTCATCATACCTCTAGCATAAGTAGAGTCTTTACTATTCAATTTTATAATTTATTAATAAAAATTAAATTATATTTTTGTTGACTATCATATTGTTTAATATTTTAAAAGATTCAAGTTAAATAGATTGAAAAAAAAAATACTTCTTTCATCGGAAGCATATCAGAAGCTTCATTCGCTTTGTTGAGCTACAAATAAAATATTTCTTCCATCTTCTTCTTTTGATAAAAACATTCTAAAATATTCCAATACCCATCTTAGACACACACGCAACAATTCTCTCCAA